>NC_140637.1:1122500-1380000 GCF_057382275.1 Copadichromis virginalis | reverse complement strand
ATGATGATAATGTATACCTTATAGATCCCCATGGGGAAATGACTCTCTCTGCACTCAGTGAAGCAGTGGGCACCCAGGGAGCAGTGTGTAGGGACGGTACCTTGCTCAGGGGTACCTCAGGGTAGCTGTTCAGTGGACTTTCCGATCATGGGGCAACCATGCTACCTACTGAGCTATCCCTGGCCCCAAATGACAGAACAAAATCTGTGCTGCTTTTAATACCAAGTCAGTTTTTCTTGAGCTGTTATAATTATAAATTGCATAATTAGGCTCTTATGTAACATTCGGTACTTACAGGCACAAAGCATGTAAAGCTCAGTTGTGTAACAAGGAGATTTATGCATTATAATAAAACAAAGTGAGGTTGGATGAGACTATTGTCAAGATTCTGTGGAAAAACTGTGAGTGAGCACAGATAGGCTGCCACGAACTTCTTCAACAATTCCAAACTCTCCTCTCTATAGACTGGAGTGTGTGTGTGTGTGTGTGTGTGTGTGTGTGTGTGTGTGTGTGTGTGTGTGTGTGAGTGTGAGACGGATATGTGAGATCCTTTGGACCGGTCACTCATGATCTGTAATTTATCTATGGGCATCCATGTGCATGTGTGCATGCTTGCATGCTTGCATGCGAGCATTTTTGAGTGTGTGCAATTGCAACATTCCAGCAGGCAGAAATCTGAGAAGGTGGGACTTACGAGACGCTCGATTCTGCTCTTTCTGGGTACTGAGGGGTGCTGAAGAGTCAGAATTCCAATTTCCTTCAATCACTTGCAAGCCATGGAAAACAACAGAAACAGGAACCTCTCATTGCATCCAAGAAAATGTTTGTATTGTAAGACATATTTGTCACAATATAGTTTACACATGTAAGTGTCTGCTTTCATATGCTTTCATGTTATAGGCATGAATTCATGAAAAATTCTTATATGTTCACTTGATGTACACTTAAGTTGCACGTGGAAAAAAGATAAGTGGCACATCTGAGTTCCCTTATTATGACACATGTGAGCTTTATGAAACATACTACATAAAACATAGACATTCACTTTAGTTTTTACCATGTATATTATGGGCCGTCACAACACTCTGACCCTTTGTATCACTCTCATACATCCACACACACTCTTTTCATTCTGATTCTCCAGAGTTTGCTTTAACTTATATCAACTGAAAACAATACCTCATTTTTCCCAAGTTTCCCTCACAGGGGCTTTATAAGGCCTCACAATCAATCTTGTCGCACACCACTGTACTGCACTGTACTGCACTGTACTGCACCATACTGCACTGTACTGCACTGTACTGCACCGTACTGCACTGTACTGCACCGTACTGCACCATACTGCACTGTACTGCACCGTACTGCACCGTACTGCAGTTACCTTGTTCTCCCCTTTTCCCTTCTTCAAACTGCACGCTCACCCTTTCTCTTCAGCCTGAGTAAAGAATGGGAAAGGGAAGAGAGGGAGAACGAGAGGGAAGAGTTTGAGAATCGCGGGTCCCTCCCACTAAATTGTGGGCCAATGAGTGTAGCTCATTCACAACTCATGCGCTCCTTCTACAATAGGTAAGGAGAGAGAGACCGAGAGAGCAAGAGATGCATACAAGGAGAGAAAGAGAGAGGGAGAGACATATATACAAGGAGAGAAAGACAGTGAAAAGGCAAGGCCAGAGTCAGAGGAGACAGACAAGAGGGAAGAGGAGCTAGATAAAGTTGAGCCAATGGGACTGAAGTAGTGACAGAGAGGTAAATAAACAGAGATGAATAGGTCAGTGTCTTGACAGGACAGATTTACAGTGCGGACAACCTGCAGTGAAGAAAAGGATAGGAAGGGGCATTAGAAGAGCGACGGAGTACTTAGAAGGGAAGAAACTCCTCATTTATCAGCGCTGCATCTTAGAAAAGAGTGAGACAAGTCGGGAAACTCCACAGGTGCAGATGCAGACAGGTGGTCAGCCAGACATGCCTCTTGTGCTTCTGTTTCTCTGTGTGGCCGGAGGAGTCTGGGGGTCCGCCCCCGGAGCGTGGGGGTACGGACGGATCCAGGACAGACAGGGTACAGCGGCAACAATGTGCCCATCTCCGTGCCACTGTGAAGAAGACGGGATCTTTATCATGGTTGACTGCTCAGAGATGGGACTATCATCTGTGCCAGCCAACCTCAGCCCGCTGACCACATACCTGTGAGTAACACATCACTGTTGGAACAACAAAGGACTCTCTGGTTGTTTTATTAAGTTTTTCACCCTGTGTTTCCTTTACCTCACTAATCATCTTCCTCGTGTTTTGAGTCCTAACCTTGATCTTCAATCCTCCTCTCACTCACCTCGGTCTGGTACCCATTTGTTTCAGTGTTGTTTGAAAAATGAATTAATGCTGCCGAGATGTGGCTGGTATTCCATCATTTTGTAAAAATAGAGCAGTGGGCAACAGCTGGCTGGATGTGAAGCACTGGCAAAGCCCACATGCAGATAAAAATGGACAGGCGGGAACATGTGTATGCACGGGAGCGAGAGAGCGTGTGTGCTGGCCACTATGGCAAAATAACTGGACCACTTTCAGTGTCAGGTTTCTGAGCTCCAACTGGAGGCATGCCACGAGAGAGACTGTGTGTTTGTGTGCACACGTGTATGCTGCGCCTTTTGTGTTTGTGCGTACACATGCATGTGTGTGAGCTGCAAGCACTTGACACAAGCATGTTTTTGTGTGCGCGTGAATCAAGAAGGGTTTGAACACAGATGTCCAAACGTGTAAAAGGCTGAGCATTCAGCTTTGCCGCTACTCTGTGTCACACTGTGTTGCAATAAAAGCACAGTGGCAAAGAAAAGAGCAGAAACATGTGCAGGAAAGGCTCATTTAATTATGTTTTTTCAAACAAATATCTTGATGAAATAACTCCTTTGTGACACTTCATTTCCAAACACCGAAGAACAGTAGCATTTTTTCATTTCATTCGTATACGTTGGCTAGAGCGCACGGCAGATGCTGTAAATACAATGAAAAATGTAATTCCAGCCACTTTAAGGGTAATAAGAAGCTCTAGACATAATATTATGTAAAAGATAGTTTCATACACCACCCTGTCGTGGCTTAAAGCCAGATCTTTAACTGCTTTACTGCGTAAGACCTCAGAGGACAGATTACAGACACTTTGTGATAACTGATAATAAAGTCATAGAAGTCAAATCCAGGAAACAGGGCGTGATAGAGAAGCTCTCACTAGGGGCTCTGCAAGTATTTCGAGAGCAGAGGAGCAGAATTCGGGAGGAGGGGAGAAAGATCAAGAGTTTATGTAGCAAACGACTTTAAGAGAGGTGCATAAAAGAACTCCGCTTGAATGATGCTCGCCTCTTGTGCTGTCATGGGAGCCTGTGATGGCCAAATCTCACTGTGCTCTTTTGAAAGTTAAAACACATTTATGGTGGTGAAATATGGTCTCTTACTGTGTCCAGGAATCGCTCTACCTATGAGAACATCAGGCTTTTGGCCTAACAATGCTTGCATGTCACACAGCTAAGTCAGCACACGTACACACCCAAGGCAGGCTTGATCTTAAAGGGAGTGCGTTGAGCCCCTCAGTCCTCCTCTAGAGCAAAAACAATGATGACATGAGACTCCCTCAGTGGAGATCTGCGCTCATCTTAAGTGCTGCGCCCAAGCCACACACAAACATACAGATCTACACACAAACACACATCATTTCCTACAAACACAAGCTTAATTGTTCATTTCCCCTCGTTCCCTAACGGTGGAACTGCACCAATTAGTGAGTTTGAGGGCTGATTTAGAATAAGATAAATAAACTCAGTGACCAACCGCACACGCCCACACACAGTCAACACATTAGTTGTAGAGGAGAGAGAAGATGGAATGTGGGACGGCAGGAGAGATGCCACAACGAATCAGGAGAGTGCACACGAAATGTTTCCTTCTTCAAACACAAACAAAACAACAAGCTTCTCCCAAACTCAGACACTGCATGAAAACAACTGCAGCCAGCACAGCAGGCTGGAGTTTCTCATTTCATCCTCGAGCATAAAAGGTTACAACAGCGGCGAGTCGGTCCAATCCCCATCAGGATCTGCAGAACTGTCCAGCACGCCCCGCTGCGACATGTACTCTGGATTAGCCTCCAAGCACATACTGTAGGCTGTGGAGGTCACAGGGATTTGCTTGGGAACAGTCCACATTATAAACCACATCCACACAACTCTGTGAAAGTATATGACATCATTCGGCCATGTCATCGGAGAGCTCTTCAAAGTGAGCCGAAATGCACATGCTAGCGACTTGAGAGGAGAAACCAGGCGATGCATGATTCACTCGATTTTCAAGTGTTTATTTGCACACTTGGACGACCCCACTGCATATAGGCATAAACATAATTAAGTCGTAATCAGGGAAATTTTTCTCTCTTTTTCTGAATCATAACACCGAGGCGACTACAGGTTGACTCTGCAAGAGAATGTTGCCACTGGGAGGCAAAGGTGCTTGGAGCTGCTAGCAGCGGAGTGGGTAGAGATTTATGGCAATAATTGTTTCCGTGGGCAATGCTTGAAATGAGCTGTCATGTGAGATCATTTGAAAGACCTTCTCTGTGATATCGCATTAGGAAGGAAAGGCAGTGCCCCGGGGTGCTTGTCTCTGTGAGTGTGTGTAGATGTGTGTTGAGTGCGAGAACACCGTGTACGGTAGTTTGGAGACCTGTGTGGTTTAAAGTGTAGCAGCAAACAAGTCAAACGCCATAAAGGATGGTGAGTAGTGTGACTACCACAAATCTTAGTTAGGAGCAAGTGAATTAGTTGGCTTTCCACCTATAGACTTATACATAGTTAAAGCAATGTTTTTTAATGCCCTCGTTATCTGTTTAATATGATATCCGGTAATATTTCTATACTCTCTGTTTCTACGGTTGTCAGGTGCGCATGTTTACACGTCTTCCACTTACTTGAACAGTGTGAGCATAAGTGGAAAAGAGTGTATTTGGGTCTGGGGTTGGACCGGAGTTGAGAAGCATTTAGGTGATGCCTAGTGGTAGCGGTAAGTGCGGTGAACTTCTAACAGTGTTTTGGCTGGGGCCAGGAAACCACAGCTAGCGCATTACCAGACAGAGGAAAACTGAGGAGTGTGTGAGCACGCCTGCATGTGCACACGCGTTTGTGTGTGTGTGAGTTTGTGTGTGAAGACCACCCAGATTGCAAAGGGTTTTTTTTCTAGCCAGTGGAGGTGAAGCAGAATCTAAGAATAATGGAGAGATAAAATATGATTAAAAGGGAACCAATTGGTGCCACAGAAATAAATGTGCATTGGACAGCTTTGAACACTCTGCTTTAGCAGGGGCAAAAAGATAAATAAATAAAAATCACACAGACACATTCTATATATACGCATGCAGGGGACAACATCCTGCCCTGTGTGGTGACCGTGGCAGTAGCAGTCGTGTGCGTGTCATTTAGCCATTATGTTGATGGAATGATTCCTATCGTGAGTGACCGGAGCTCACACTGTAAACATCATGTCTGCAAGAAACAGAGAGAAAACAGAAAATGTATTTGACAGAGAGAGAGAGCAGAAATAAGTGCATAGAAGAAAAAA
The DNA here is from genome assembly GCF_057382275.1 of Copadichromis virginalis. Lineage (NCBI taxonomy): Eukaryota > Metazoa > Chordata > Actinopteri > Cichliformes > Cichlidae > Copadichromis > Copadichromis virginalis. The sequence goes on along the minus strand of NC_140637.1, from coordinate 1,374,405 downwards.
GAGAACAGTGTGTGTGCGTGCTTGAGTGTGTGCTCGAGTGTGTGTGAGTGTGTGTGTGTGCTCGAGTGTGTGTACAAAGAGTGGAGGGTCCTCACAGAGAAGATATCAGCGCCAGCATCAGTGTCCTGGCTCCAGACATCTACGGTAGCACCCTGCCTCAACTACACTCCCCTCCTACCTCATTTAGGCCATTCTCCTGCCCCCCCCCCCCCCCCCCCCCCCCCCCCCCCCACCTCACCTATTCATCTACAGAACAGGTGTTGGTCTGCTCACGCAGTGCAAATGTGTGATCCCTGTGCAGTGATTGATTGAAAAAACCTAGCAATGGCTACACCTTCGGGCGGCGGAATAAGAACAGCACAGGGTGTGTACTCAGATGGTGTCACTTCATTGTTTTTCTTCAAGGTGTTAATGTGCATGTCAGTTGGGGAGGAGCTGTTTAGACTACAAGCCAAACAGCTGTCAATGGTGATCAGAGAGTTGTACAGAGGAAGAAATCAACTGCACCATAGTTTCCTTCTTTTCATGCTCTTCATCCTTCATTAACTCCTTTGTCCTCTCCTCAACTCAAACCCTCAAAGTGTTAACTCAGCGCTCTCCTACAGTAGATTCCCTGGAGCTCATGCAACGAACACTGGCTGAAAAAAGCCACTTCCGATTGCTAAGTGATATTTATGCCAGAAGGGTGAAGGAACTGCACTGGTTTGTGGTTTCCTGAGAACGACCTGGGAGGCTTTTAAACGCTGCTCAGGGACAGACGGTAGGTAGGCAGGTACAGAAAAACAATGGAAACAATGGTAATTCCCTCAGGAACAGCAACCAAAGAAGACACAGAGGCCATAGTGTACTCTACCGCTCCACATCCTGTCCTTTAGAAAAAAGTAGAAAGCAATCATGACACAAGATCTTGAAAGGAACTAGGGTGGAGGAGGCAGAGAGCAGAAAAGCAAAGTGGTTTTTGTAGTTTATGTGTACAAGAGCCTGCACATGATGGGCTTATGGGGACTGAATTAAACTGTTTGGCCCTTGTTGGCCCACTGACTGAATATGTAAATCTGTGTTTTTCGTGTGATGGCAGTGTGACGCAAGTATGACACGGGGCGCTAGGAATGTTCTCCCTGTGATGTGCGGTCGTGGGGTGAAGGCCTGCTTCTGACTGAGAGAATTCAGATTGGCTGCATGGCCCAGATTCCTATTCTTTCCAGCTCAGGGAATCCATGGGAATATTTGTTTGTGTGCATGTGCACGTGTGTGTGTGTGTGTGTGTGTGTGTGTGTGTGTGTGTGTGTGTGTGTGTGTGTTTGCGTGAGCGTCTGTCTGTACTGTATGTGCATGAAACTGTGCAAGTGCACGTGTGTGTGTGTGTGTGTGTGTGTGTGTGTGTGTTTGCATGAGCGTCTGTCTGTACTGTATGTGCATGAAACTGTGCAAGTGCACTAGCCCTCTCTTTTCCACTACAGAGAAGGCATTGTCCTGTCCTGGGACGGGGCACGCCGAATGTCACCAACTGTCCAAGTGCATGTCCATGCATATGTGGATCTATGTGTCTGAATGTGGCATATGTGCATTTGATGAGACATTTTGAAACTGTTTATTGCCTAAAAATACAAGAATTTCAAACAGGATTTTATACTTCTGCAAGAAGATGCAGTTACAACAGCTCAGGAAAGGCCCACTTTTTAGATGAGCCTATCACAAACTACAAATGTAATGGCTATTTGAAGTAGCAAAAACTGTGTTTTTCTGATTAAAACATCTAAGATAACCTGATTATGTCCTAGAGTAAAAAATGCTCAGATGGATTGTGCAGAAAGTTGGATTTAATTTTATTTTTTACAGTTTTCTTTTTTAAATTTTAAACCCCCATAAAAAAAGTTTGTAACTTTGTTTTTTTATTTAATAGGAAACTAAAATAATAGATCCTGTGTGAGACATGGGGGAGAATGTTTACATGAGTGATGACAGCAGAGTGTGCATGACATATCTCTCAAAGTCTGTCTGCCTATCTTTGTGATCGTTGGCCAGACCTGCAGAGCAAAGTGGCTCATGTGGGGCTGGCAGTGTGCAGGTGATGACTAGTAAGAGCTAATGATACTTAATGCCCTTTCAAACAACACACACACACATACACACACACACACACACACACTTGCACGTACTCACAAGACCCTCCACCCACATAGTAAGCAGGTCTGGCCCGGATCTGGTATCAAGCCGGCACTGCTGGTTGACTTCTGGCATGATAAGACGTATGTCATCCAGATATGGGCCAGGCCTGGCAATGATGCCACTGTTCATGCAATGGCATACCACATCTGGCCCGATTGTGGTTTGGGTTATGTGGCCTAGGCCCATAGAAAACAGGACTGGCCCGGATCTGGCATCAAGCTGGCGCTTCTGACTGACCGGTGTAATGGCAGAGTGTATGTCAACCAGATGTGTGCCAGGTCTGGCAATGACACCACTATTTATGTGATGGCATGCCACATCTGGCCCAATTGTGGTTTGGTGTATGTGGCCTGGGCCCATAGAAAACAGGTCTTCCCTGGATCTGGCATCAAGCTAGCACTGCTGACAGACTGGTGTCATGGCAGGGTGTATATCAACCAGATGTGGGCCAGGTCTGGCGATGATGGCAGTATTTATGTTTTTATTTTCCTATTTTAGTTAGAAGACCCAAATGCCATGTTGTGATACTATACTGCTATGGTAGCCAACGTTTCAAATGCAGATTTGACATGTTTGTGAGTGCACACTTTATCCAAAACCTAGTGACGGTTTACTCATCATTACCAGCGGGTGGCTGTAGCTCAGGAGGTAGAGCAGGTCACCTATTGATTGGAAGGTTAGTGGTTCGATCCCTGGCTCCTCCAGTTTGCCAGTCTGTGTATGAATGTAGTTAGGAAGCACTTGGTGTAGAGAAAGTGTGTGATTGGGTGAATGCGGCATGTTGGATAGAGCACTTTGAGTAATCCGGGAGAGAAGAAAAGCGCTATATAAGAATCAGTCCATTCACAATCTGAACAGTTTCGTCATGTTACTTTGGCACTATTATGTTCCGGCACATGTTATTACATGGCTTGATTAAGCTGACATCTAGGGCCAGCACAGGGCCAGCAGTGTGCTTGAAACTGGTCCGTGGCTGCACACAACTTACACATGGCCCACATACCGTAAAGAATGACGGCCCTTTGGTGGCCCAGATCAGGTTGGCCAGAGGTGGCCCACATGTGGGCCAGCACAGGACCACCAGTGTGTTTGCAACTGGCCCATGTGTGAGCCATCTCTAGCAAACCAGATCTGTGCCACCAAAGAGCCGTCATTCTTTGCGGTATGTGGGCCATGTGTAAGCACATTGTGTGGGCCAGATCGGGGCCATAACAATTCTGCTATGTGGGCATTGCACACAAGGAAACACACAGGCAGCAATAGTGGCGCACACGCACATACTCACTTAATGATGGTTAATGCATCAAAGAATCTCACAGAGCAGAGATGTCACTACAGTGCTAGTTGGGATAAGGTTGAATGGTAGACTGGAGTATTAACTAAAGGGAACAAAGCAGCTTTTACAGACACATGTAAATGTGCGCACACACACACAGACGCTCACAAACACAAATACAGTAGCATAGCCAAAGGGGGATATTGCACAAGAATGTACAAGAAATTAAAGCAGGGATGTAGAAAACAGAAGTTTGAGAGATTAATGATGGGGGGGGATAAAGAACGACGAAATCTTTTCTCAGGACGTCTAATATTTGAGGGTTAGTTTGACTGATCTGAATGCAGAAACAGCAGTGAGCTCAGCAGGATTGCATAATTATTGGTAAGACTACATCATTATTCTTCCTAAGCCTGGACTTCACAGGTGAATTTTCCATCTGCTGTGAAGAGGGGAGGGGGGAATTCTGTCAGGCTTACTCAAGTCTCGATTACATATCTGAGAAGGAGCAAAAGAGGAAATCTGGACTTTTTACATGAATGGCAAGACGCCAAACTAAATCTCTTTAAACCAACAGCAGCCACATGTCTTCAGCAGTGTGGGGTAAGATTTCATCACGCGCTGATCTAAGTTGAGTTCTAGATGTTATCCGTGGGTACTCTTTAATATATGGAGCAGATGACCTGATCGTGGATCTGTGAGCGCTTTTTGGGCCAGCAGTGGATTTGAGCAGCCTTCTAACTAGATCCAGTGTCCTCCTGTTTCTGCCATTCAACCAAATGAAGTCATAATAGAGCCTGACACTAATACTCATCGGGTTTCATTTACTGTTGTGTCCACTGCTGCGAATCTGCCTTGAATCAGAATGCAGAAGGGGGGAGGACACCTCTGTAAGAGATACCCATTCAGGAAGCGATAAAATTTGCTACCCTTTTCCACACGTTTACTATTTTTTAAAGAGTTCATTGGCATGCTATTAACTTTTAATGCTGCAAAAACTCATAGCTTTGATTAAAAAAAGTACATCATGTGACAAACGCGCATGAAAACTAGACAAAATATACATGTCAAAACAACACATTAGTGGAGTGGGGGGGGGGGGGGGGGGGGGGGCTGTGAATGCCTTCCTGCCTTCCAAAGCTTTGGCCTACACAACAGCTGCCTGTCATTCCTGTCCACATGTTGGAGGCAGTTGTATGTTGTGTAGCGCCGACTGTTCCAACACTTCCTGTTCCATTACTGAAGTGCTTGACCTTACACCCCCCCCCCGCCCCCAATCTCATGACAGGGTGTGTGTGTGTGAGGGCAGGCAGCGCACATGAAGTGTGTATGCGCACGTGTTTATGTGCGTGTGCAGTATACCAGGGGTTGAATGAAGTCCCAGAGGGCACGAGTATGTTTCCCATGACATGGCCTCAGACTAAACAGCTACTCTCTCCACCCAGACATCCGCCTGTCATTCTCCTCTTAACCGCAGCAAGCAGAAAAGAGCACAACACACTGAAGCATCTCCCTTTTCTGTTTCATTATCTCCTCTTTTCTCTTCATCCCTCCTTCTCTGTTTCTCTGCACTTTTGTTGCAGAGTCCTCCCCATGGCCCTCCTCATCCAGGTGAAAAACTTCTCCTCGCCCTCTTGCTCTTTGTCCCCCGTGAATGAGAGAATAAGAGAGGGAAAGATAAAAAGAGAGTGCCTTCGGACACAAAGGGCAGTGTACCCCTCCCAGGAAGTCTGGGAGAGAGGGAGAAAAAACACATCTTTAGAGAAAGGAGGAGGGGAGGACAGCATTGTGCCCTCCTTCCTGACTCTTGGGTGTGTGTGTGTGTGTGTGTGTGTGTGTGCAACCTCATGTGTGACCGGGAGAGAAACTGAATGCCAAAGCAGTCAGTCTATTCAGACAGAAAAAAAGCAAACACACTTAGACCTCACCCTTGCATACAATACACACATGCACACACACTCACACACTAATGCACACAACTATTTAGACCCTCTTTAAGGCGGCGCCCAAGCACTGACTACCAGTTGCATTGTGTGGAATAAAAGATCCTCTTTCATCGTGCCTTAACTGTTTCAAAGAACTAAGTGGAGAGGATCAGACTGAATCTAACTGAAGACATTACAGTTCTAATCGCTGTGAAAGACAGCCAAGGTGTGGCTCAAGCAGCCCTAATGCACAACTCCTGCCCTCAGGGCAGAACTCTAGGTTGTTGATTTCCACTAAGGTTCTGTTACTCTAATGTTCCTCACATATAAGCCACCTTCAAAGGTGCAGCGCTTACTGCCATTATTGGCTGTTTGTTTGCTAAGAACTTCCACCTGAGCGAGGGAGATTGGGATTGGCAGGGAGGCAAAAAAGAAAGAGAGACAGACTAGAAAAGGAAGCGAGAGCGAAACAAACACCACAGAGTGTAAGTTGGTAAAATGTATTTATAAAGCACGGTTCACAGATAAAAATCACAAAGTGCTTCACAATAAAACAAGAGGCAAAACTATATGAAAACAACGTAAAACAATCAAATACAACGTAAAACAAGAAACTAATTAAAAGCTTGACTTCAGCCGCTTTTTAAGAGTCGGTGGACTCTGTAAAGTGCAAAGAGATTTACACAACCTTGGTGCCACTGCCTGAATAACCTGATCCCCACGAGTTTTGAACTGAGCACATGGGACCAGTAGCGACCTCTGACCTGAAGAACCAAGAGCTCAGGAAGAAGAATGAGGTTTCAGCAGGTCAGCGATATCCTGGGGAACTTTACCATGTAGGGTCATAAAAGTTAAAAATACATTTTAAAGTGAAACCTAAAATTTCCTGGCAACCATTGAAGAGAAGGCAAAACTGGAGTGATATGCGATCTTCTGTTGCTGCAGCCTGAAGGCGATCCAAAGCTGCTTTGTTGTAACAAGTAAAAAGACTGTTACAATGATTCAAACGGGAAGAGATGAACGCACAAATAATGATGGTGTGGCTCTGATTAAACTGATTTTTTGGGAGGTGAAAGATCTCTCAATATTTTGTATGCAATTGTAAGGTTTAGTAGCAGCAGCATACCACAAGTCTTTTCATACAGGTTTCCCTTTCTTTTTTTTGTTTGAGGTTGGGGCGGGGGGAGCTATGGCCTCAATGTGAAATGCATCATATCATATCACCCCCCTGCTTACGCTCTCTTTCTCTCACTGACACATTTTAGCAATGTTTCCAGAAACAGGCACCTGACTACTGATCATATCTGCCCTGGTCTCAGGGTATATTCAGTCACCAGGGTGGTCCATCACCCTCCTCACAAAAACAGCAACAACAAAAAACCCACACCTGGAGTATGTGTGAGTGCCTGTGGCTGTAGCGTGGGTGTCTATGTTCCTAAAAATAAACAACGGCATTTTCATATGATGTGGCGAGTTGTTTTGCTGCGCTAAATCACCAGCTTTTTGTCAGAAATGCATCCAGTTTGAAATTGGTTACAGTGGGGCTAGGGGCACATTCACACCACCCCACACACGCCGCCTTTGATCACAGAGCCGATAACATACTTCAGTAGTTCTGTTGACGGGGAAGTGGAAATATGATAAATCACATTATTCTAGCTACAGGACAGTGTAACCTCATGCTCGAGTTGAAATCTGAAACAGCGATGGGGAGAGAAAGAGCGAGTGTGAGGGATAGAGCGGCATAAGAGAGAAAGAGAGAGTGAGGGAGGGACTGAAAAGGCCACGGCCGATGAATGGAAATGTACCCCTGCTTCTTCATGCTTCCGTTCCTCCCTTAAGACATGCGACTTGCCATGGTTACTCTATCAATCACTGCACAAAGCAGTCAGATAGTGCTTTACCTTTCTTCCGATGCCAATTCCTCCTCCCTTACAGTCACACACAGACGAGCCTACACGTACACACATCAGTCGGAGAACATTGTGTGTCTGCAAACTGCGGAACGATGGAGAAATAGAAATGGAAAATGTATCCGTTTCTTTTCCCTTCTCAGTTCCACACGTTACCGTGCTTAAACACGCAAAAATGCACACATCTGTGCACATGAAGATCCACGTCTGTTCCGTTCCCACCCCGGGGGAAGACAGGAAGAGCTCACAGGCTTTGTCAGAGAAAAAGGAGATAAAAAGAAATGTTATGGGTGTGTTTGCGGATGAGCGCCGGATGAGCGCGCGTCTCCGCGCGTCCGCTTTCCTGCATGCGTCCCAGCGCCGCTGAGGAATCTTTAGTTCGTCAGTCAGCAACAGGAGTTCTAAGGAAAGGCAATGGCCTGTGCGCCTCTGTCAGCTGAAAGATGTGTTTTCCTGCGAGCAATATCAGGCTGTTTCTCTGACGCCGTGATGGCCAAGATAGGGCAGAACGTTTCCCTGCTGAATACTCACATGAAAAATGAAGAAAAGAAACCTCCACGCTATCCCCCCCAACACACACACACACTCACAGCAATCCCTTTCCAGGTCCCAGCAGAGTCCATGTATGATGTGGTGAAAGTGCAACCAGGGCCTGCACCCACCACATGTGCAGGCTGAATGGGAAACAATAGGGGTGTGAAAATGAGCGACAGACATCTCACCACACACACCGCAGCCACCTATAAATGGAAATAATATTGTCCTGCGCACATAGATACTGATACACAGACTTCTCCCTCTCTTTCACAGAGCACACACACGCACACACACACATTAGAGATGCCAGTAAAACGGGGACAGTTCTAATTGTGAAACTCCCACAGCCTGCAAAATCTTCTGAGCGCTGTCTTTCTCATTACTTTTGCGGCCGTTTACTTGCGCTGAAAATATCTGCACGTCACAGCGCCAGCCGACACAATGCACATGTGGTAGTCATCAATCATAATTATCATGGTTTAAAAAAGCCACAGCTGTTATTTGATTTTAAAAACAAGCCATAGCACAGTGCCTTCCAACGATACGTCAAGTTGTCAGCGGAGGCCTTGGCCTGCACTGCAGAAACGTCTCTCTCTCGCTCTTTCTCCGGCTTCCCAAACGAGCTTGTTGGAGAGCGCAGGCGAGCCGAGCTGCATTCAACCTTTTCCCCATGACTCACCGGTGTGTGTGTCTTTATTTTTAAACATTTTTTCTCTTCGTTGCTGTGTGTTTATTCTGTCTGAGCGAGGCCGCTGTTATGGACTTCACACAACGTTTGTTTATGGCTTCTTTAATCAGGACCAGATAACGGAGAGTTGTCTCCATCTGTGGGCGCATCCCCAGAAGCTGGGTGTGTATGTCTGCGTGTCTGCGTGTTGCTCCCCTTTAACAATCCCTCCACAGTGTCCCAATAAATATTCTCCCTCTGCAGAAAATTAGCGCCCAGAAGATGAATCGGATTAAAGTGTGCACGTGTCTTGTTCACGCGCCCCCTCCCCTGCGCTTCCTGTGTCATACATGATGTCACCCAGTCTTGATTACTGCGTTACTGCTTGCTTGCTGCGTCATCTCCATGGCAACTTTGTTGTCACTTATATTGACCTCAGACTCTAATCAAGCAGTAATGTATTATAGTTGTATTTATTTCAGAATTATTGAGCAGATACTGTGCCAAAGATGGAAACTGTTGGCTTTTCTGAAATACCCTGAAAAGCTAAAGTCTGACATTGAAATTTGGCATATTTGGAAAACACTGATAGGAAAATGAACTTTTAAAAATGTTTCCTGACAAAACGATCAACAGTTTAGCTGTAGACCAGTGGAAACGATCTTTTATTGTGTCAAGCTAAACATCACCTATATGCCACGTCTCTGAGGTATGGATCTCTCACTTCTCCTTATCACTCAGATTCTCAGTCACTCTTTTAGTGGCGTATCTCAACTCTGAGTCCCCTTCTTTGCGCAGCAGCCACGCACAAACAAAAACACAAGACTAACAAAAGCATATGTTCATGAAGGGAAATGAACATGACTGAAAAGTTTGAGTGAGGGAGCAAAAGTTGTCTCAAAATTCTTGCATGTCTTTTGCACAACGGTCAGCCTGTCGGTGCAAAATTCCTTCATTTTCAACATCTTTGAAGTTTTTTTGCGTAGTGGATATTTAGAACTCCTTCTCTGCAACATTTTAATGACTCTTACACCTAAGCTTTGACTAAACTATTCTCTAACCCTTCTTTTCTTGGTTTGTATTTTTTTGGGTGGGTTTGCTGTCGGGCTTAGGATTACTAACCTTTTCACAAACCTTCTTCCAGTTCACTTTTCAAGAACTGTTTATATGACTTATAGCTAAATCAGTGATTGAAAGTTGGTTGATCCCTAAGGAAGAGCACAGCTACTCTAAGCCACAAGATTTGTAAGACCATCATCTCGCTCATCATCACAGTTGGTATGATCTGTCTTGGTCTACTGATAACACTGTGATCAAGGAGCCCAGGACTGGATTACAGACAACCTGTGTTATATTAAAACCTCACTGGCACTCACACACTGTGTTTACTGTATGCAGTAATTTGTTTGCTCATTTCTTTAGTCTGTTATTTGTTATTCTGACTTTTTTAATAAAAATCGAAGATTGAATAAGTGATCCAATAAACATGAAATGGCACCATATTTACCCCGTCCCTCCTACCACGGAGGTTATGTGACGGGTTTAGTTTGTCAGTCTGTTTATCAACAGGATTACTCAAAATGTTACGGACGGATTTGCATTTGGCTCAGCTCGTAATGATCAACTTTTGGAGTTGATCTGAAGTCTAAATCCGGATCCAGGACATGTTTGGAAGGCTAATATACTACTAAGAAACATGAGTTCATCTTTATATCCATCTTTACAAATAGATAAGAAAAAATCTGGAAACATAGTGACATAGTGTGTCATATATATACATATTTGTGATATAGTTCTGGATCCGTGATGGGGGAAATTCTCACTCTTGCTGGAGGTATGCAGCCTTGGACTAGCCTTGTATTTACAGGTGCCCGGTTTTCATTATAAGCAAACACAGTTTAGATTACACAAACATGAATAAATATCACATTCCTCTGTAAACATTTGACAAACCATTATTGAATGTTTTCATACCCGCATTATTTACTTTAGCTTGAAGTCTCCTTCTTATCCTCCTTTATAGGCCGAGTGCTACCTTAGACTATTACTTTGAGCTGTCAGTATGCATTACCAAGCATACCAAACAAGCAGTAAAACAACAACACAGGCCTTGCTCATTATTTTATAAGCATGAAAGACAAGTAACTACTAAGAGTAGGTCAGTAACATCAATGCAACAGTGAAACCAAAATATCGAAATCCCTACAGAATGTCACACTGGAAGGTCCTTGAATAACACCTTGAACACCTCTCTCTGCTGTCAGACCCCCCAAGAGTTTACATTCGTGCCTTTATTATACTTTCTTAGGAAAATATTAATTGTCAGCAGATGCTGTAGAAAAGGCTCTGCAATGATCTGACCTGTTTCATGGCACCCTGCTAATGTTGCAAGCTCATCGCTTGGTAAGAACACACCCCCTCATTACACGTGACACATGGAGCTTATGCTGTGTGTTATCCTTGACGGTGTACCAGATTTTTGTTAAACTGAATTTGACTCGTCTGCTAATTATGACAGGCTACTCAAATACCCACATTTTTTGAACCAAGCACAGTTTTTTTCCATATCTCCCTGAAGTTGGATATAGATCACGCCTGAGGACAGATCTGTCCAGCCCCCTGTCAGCTTGGCTGACTTGACAAACAAACAGGCAGTGTGTCAAAACTCCCAACTGCAAAGGGCTTCTGAGAACAGAGTTTACACTCGCTAGCCTGGTGGTCTGGCTTTATGAGCAATGTTAGTGTCATACACACACAGAGACACGCAAATTCAAGTCTCACTCCTGAAGGCTCATGCAAGACCCCAAGGGCTGTGAAAGCAAAGCAGAGGTGATGTAAAACCTTCTTGCTTTCCCCGTGCTAATCAAAGAGATGACCTTACATGACCGAGTTAAAAGGTTATATATGTTTTCTACCAGAGGCTGACACATAGGCTGTCCCCGAGTGTTAAAAAAAGATGTGAAAAAGTGTGTGTGTTTAATGTGTGTGTGTGTGTGCACGCACGAGTCTGAGCATCCTTCACCTCTCCCTCTTTCACCACAACGCAGCTGCGTCAACACTCACCCCTCAACACACCCTCTCACGTCAGAGTGTGTGTCGAAGAATCAAAGAAATGGAGTGTGCCTGTGTTAAAGCAATGAACAAAGGGGGAAGGAGGTGGTCTCAGGAGAAACCTGAGGAAGAAGAAAGAAGCCAAGAGACTGAGAACGGGAAGGAGAACGAGATAGATAGGAAGGGGGGACCGAGGGGTCAGATCTGAGAGAAAGCAGAGTGAGACATCTGGAAAAGAGAAAGAGTCACTGGGACGAGGAGGAAATTACAGCTGCCCAACAATGATTCATTGGGGAAAATTCTCCTCTGCATCTCCCTCTCCTCCCTTCAGTTCTCCAACCTCTCTACCTAACCCTGTAACCTCTCTCTGTGTACTACTCCCTGCTCGCGAGGATGGATTTCCATATGAAAAAGGCATCCGAAACATTTATAATTTTACGTCTCTGAGCGTTTTCAAAGAACATTAAAAAGGCACGCATTGACTGACTCTTTGATTTTCCCCGTTTCTCTCTCTCTCTCTAGGGATCTGAGCATGAACAACATCAGCGAGATCCAGCCCAGGGCCTTCCACCGACTGCACCTGCTATCAGAACTGTGAGTGCACAATCATTCAACTCACGCTCACTTAATGAACCTGCACTGTCACAACTCGTGCATGACGAGAACCAGTAATTCCTTGAACTGCTGATACCCACAGACGCCAGAGATGAGGTTGATGATTCTGGCCCGCCTCTGATCTCCCCTACCAAGAAAGTGCCTGAAGCAATATGCTAGTATATCCTGGGATGGCTGCACAAAAGGGAGAGCTGAGGCGAACCTGATATTCACTCAGAGATCAAATATATGGTCTTTAAAGCGCAGGTTCTGTGCTCGGCATCCAAGCCTCTGCTTTCTTGCCCTCCTTGAATTCGGTTCAGCTGGACAGATCAGCAGAAACAGTTCGCTCGTAGACAAGTGTCCTCGCCAAGATAAACACACACGATGGGAGACTTTTAGGATAGCCCTGGGACAACAAATAATGCAAATAGAATTAAGTATGGATTCATTGGAATATCTTTCACATACGTCTCTTGGCTGGTAATAAATACAGCTTCATTTGATCAAATGAAACTAAACAAACAATATGTTAGACTATAAGAAGTCTAAATGTTTTCGACTACCATAGCATATGCTACAGAGGAAATCTGGCCGGCGCTTTCAAGGTAAAAAAGAAGTAGTATTGGTTTCAGTCTCACAGGGCTGTTAAAAGAATACAAGGCGCAGCAAGTTTGCAAAACTTTTTTGAACACGTTCTCAGTCAACCTCGCCGATATCGGATCTGACTACTCCAACCACCCAGCAGAATTCCGTCTCCGTTTGACAAAAGCTGCCTACAGACTTGCCCTCAGGGCGTGAATGTGCGTAAGAGTGTAGTGTGTTTGAGTTCGAGGGGGCTTATGCTTGTATGTCAGCGTTCACGTGATTATTTCACCTCTGAATCCTGCAAACTTTGTGTGTGCGCATGTGTGTGTCTTCATCGGGTGTTTGGACAGTCTGCTGTTTTCTTTGCTAATTTGCGCAGCTGCAGCCTGTGAGGCATGAGCTAACGATGATGAAAGCAACAAGGTTAGCCGGGCGGTCGCTACATTTCCTTTGAGTTGCCGTCCAACTGTGTCCGAAGAGCAGAACGAAGGGAAATTATGTGGCACTTTAAAAGCCGGAATATCGAATCGACCACTTTGATTTATTGCAGCTTATTGCATTGCTGATCTGAACTTTTGCGGTTGTAAAACGTTACAGGTCAGATATTGCTGTTGGCGTAATAACGAAAACCACGCATTCAGGGTGGTGCTGAGCACTGAAGCTGACATTTGCCTGCATCGGGTGGGGGGAAATGGCAGGGGTGGGGGTTGAAGCGGGGCCTTGGACACAGCTCCATCTGTAGTGTTTGTCCAGGAACAACCATCCCAGTGTTTTACAGGCCCATTGATCTTGCTTCGTCTGCATAGCTATCAAGTTCTGACACTTTATGGAGACTTTTTGTTGCTTTGTAATTCTTCCAAGGAGTATGTTCCTTCCCTGAAGCCAATTTTTTTTCCAGCCCTGTGACCATTTCAGGAGATGTTCTGAGACGATCGTGACATTTCAAGGGCAGGAAAAGTGCTTTTTAAAAATATTCATCTCTGCCTGAAATGGTTTAAAGAGACAAAGCGATAACAGGTTGTGCTACACTTAGAAAGCTCAGAAAAACAAATCAACGCTCTCAACACAAACATGATTGGTTTGAGAGAGACAGCTTTTGATGTGGGTCTCGAGAACTGTTTGGTAGCAGGGAGAGGCAAGGGGCAGGCGTGTTGTGACTGGCAGAGTGATAAATTGTTTGATGTTGGGCTCTGCTTCGCCGCCCGCCCTCCCTTACTCCGTCTCCCTCCCACTGAATTCATTTTCACAGTCCCCCCCATCTTCACTTCACTGCAGGCCGTGTAGTCTCTGCCTTTGACATTTTTTCTGCTCTCACGTCACATTTTCACAAACTAAAACAAATTTGCTGATGGCAAGAGTTTCAACATTTATCCTGTGCTACGCTACAGGAAGGTGAGGGTACAGATTATCTCTATTTGAACACAAACTGTGTCATCCCACCTCTTATCTCTTTGCTCAGTTCTCACCTCTGTAGCTTCAAAGTGAATAACAGCTAATCCCTTTGAACCTAAAACGAGGTGATCAAATTAACTCACAAAGGTAGCTAATCTTACTGGGCTAAACCTTCCTTTGAGTCACTGCACCATTAATATTGATAATAAGATGTGAGCACAACCATCCCTCCCTCCAGCCCTTTCCCTGCCTGTAAGTCCTTATTTCTATTGATCTCAGATCCCTCTTATTAAGCCTTCATTCAGCACTTTGATCAGTGAATTTGGGTCTTAATTTAAACACAAAAACATGCACACAACTGTCAGTCAGACGAAGCTTGAAGAGAGGCGACTGCGTGTCTGTGGATTAATGAGAGGGCAGCGATGCCCATGCTTGGATACAGACTCCTAAACTGGTTTCTTATCTGGCCGTCATATCAAAGACACGCCCTCTTTTTTAAAAGTTTTGCTCTAAAAAAGCCATTTTCTCATGAAGCGGTAACTTGGAGCTACCAGAGGACGGCTTGGAGTGAGACTGCCCTCGAAGATGTTTCTTTCTGAAAACCACCGCTTCCAGCCCATCATCATTATCAAAGTCCATCCCTGTTTGTAGCTCCTGATCTCATATTTCACTCTGCTTTTGCCTTTAACTTCATAATCAGCCACTTGCGTCGTGTCTCCTACTCACCTTATCATTATCTGCAGCTATCTAACACCTCGTAATTATAGAGGTGATCTGACACCACTTCAAGTGGCCTGACAGGTGGAATAATCTGACTTCCCATCATTGGTGACTTTGCCTCTTTTGGCCTACATCTTAACTTAATGTGCACGGAATATGCTCGTCTTATCTTCTGACACTCTTGATTGGATCCAGTCATATCGCAGCCCTCTGACTCCAACTATCACATGTGAGATATGAAATCCAAATGCAAGAGTAGAGAGGTGGTGAGTGGAGGCCAACGATGCCCTGCTTGTCTTTCTCTTGGCGATAAGATTGTCTGCTGATAGGCCGGGAATATGACATGGGGGAGGGTTAAGAGGTCAAAGCGTTGGCTGGCTTGATGTTCCAGGTGCAGCACCCAGCCAAGACTATCTAATATAGACCAATTCAAACTTTTCCTCTTAGTGTTGCCAGAATGGTTCATGTGCTGCCCACAAACAACCACATTCAAAGGCTGACGCTCCACGTGTCTGCATTTTACTCCCTCAATTTCAGAGGTTAATGGCAGGTTAAGTGGTTGACCTCGATGTCAAGTCAAAGGTCATGTGCTCACATTTCTTTTGACGGGCCAAGGTTGTAAAACATGCGCGTACTAAGCACTTACATAAAACACCCACACACAATTCGCCCTCTCGCTGATAAGACCCGTTTATCTCCTCTGTCTCCCCTTTCATCATCAACTCCTATCACCTACCCTGGTCCTGCTACCACTATGACTATCACTACCCGAGATAGTGTGCCAAAATATGATGCCGTCTTTGTTCCCGAGGTCTTTAATCTGTCGTCTTGTTTATTATTTTGAGGCAATAGAACGAGATGATACATAGAACAATCAGCGGTGGATGTGCTTCAGCGAATCCCTCTCTGATCGGCCCAAATAGGAGGGTGGTCTCACCTCTGTTACCAGCAACACCCGTCTCCACTGCGCCGGCTACACTGGCTTCTGCTATGTTACCTATGAATCATTTTATAGTTGAGGTGGAATTTTTATCTGTGCAGCACAGAGGCCAAGAGCAATTGTAACAATCCTCAAATCAAATTAAAAGAACGAAAGAAGAAAGAAGAAACAGTTGGAGCCGCGGTTTGACATGAGCAAGGCGCCTTTCATTAGACGGAGATTGATGTGGAACGACTAGGAGGCAAAGTGTGGAACATTCACTCAAATGTACGATCATTTACACACACATAAATACACACTCTGATTTAATGGAAACAGTTGGTCAGCGGCTACTGCCGATGTTCTGCTGATGTCTATCAGGAACGTCTGAGCATTTCTTTCCCTTTTCAGCATCCATCCTCGCCATCGACGTAATTATTCATTTGATAAATGACGTCGGCAAGAAAAACACGATTCTGCTTTATTGCTGTGTTGGCTACAGTTGAATAGAGAATGGCTGCACTAGCAGTGGGACGTGCACAAAATACCCTAACTACAGTGTTTGTTTTCTAAAATGTAGAATCGCTGGCATCCGTCATCGTCCACATTGAAAAATCACTTATTTCTCTTGCTGCTGCATCAAAGCCTTTCAATGCATACATATATAAATAAGTATACTATATATTAAAGACTAGCCAAAACAAGGCACTGAAGGCGTTTTTATTTCAGAAACTTAAATGCATGTCTGGAAATCGACCTAAAAATATCCCTGTTGACCAGATTGTGCATCTGCGGAAACTCAGAATGGTATTTATTGTTCCTGGAGAGACATTAAAATTCAATCAAGGGGAAACTGAACCAGTTTTTCTTGAAATTACGGATAAATATTGGGAGTGTCATTGAGTTGAATGCTCAAAGAAATAACTGTCTGTCATACGTCTGTCATTTTTGGGAAATCTATATTGAGATTTCATACGGCACTGTTTATGTCTATGTGAATAAGTTTTGACTGTGGTTTGACTAAATGGCACCACAATAGCTTGGATAGTGATCGGCTCGCTTTGTGTTCTAGCGAGCCGATGTGTGTGTTTCTGTTGATAAATACGAGATCTGTAAAAGTTATAAACTGAGCCGAGTGTGAGATTTGGCAGGCGTGGGTGGAGCTGTGTGGTTTGCCACTGCACAGTAATACAACACAGACATGTTGACATGAGCGTCAGATGTCAGAGGGAGTTTGACGGGAGCCCTCGACCATTTACCATCTGGATGCTAGTGGCTTGGGAAGGCAGACAGCACACTCTATCAATAATTTAGCATCCTGGCACTGTTGGTACAGCTTTTCCAGAAGCAGGCTGCTTAGCATTAAGCTGAAATCTCAGGCAAACATCACCTGTAGAGCAATTGTGTGAGGTGGAGGAGGGCTCCAATGAGTAACATATAACGTCTTGTGTGTGTGTTTAATAAAAGTGGGTGGTCTTGAGTTGTGAAGCCCAAATCTGTGTTTAAACTGCGCTTCCAGCTTGTGACCTTGAGAGTTATTCTGCTGGACTGAATGTTATTTATTTGGACATCTTATACACACACTCACAAATGACCATTAGGTGCTGTGTTTGATAAACAAACTGATTGGATTGCTTGTGTGAATGCGTGTGGTTTCTCTCCCCGCTGTCCTCGAGGCCCCTTTAGAATCGGCCGATTTACCCTCAAGGACATGGAAATTAGGGCACGCAATGTCTCGCTGCACACATGTGTTTGTGCGCACACATATAGTATACACCTTACTATACAAACACGCACATAAACACACTCACATCCACACACATACTTATGCGGTGCACTTGTTGACCCAGTCTCATTCAATTCAGTCTTTACTCACTCATCGGCGCTCCCAGAATTGGTTAAGGTTTCAGGGTGTGCCTCGGGCCAATAGCAACCACACTGAAGGGAATAGAAAATTCTTATTTGCATACTGCCCCAACAATAACCCCAAAGCAGTCTGGGATGAAGTCACATCACAGCCTCATCCAAAAAGTATCGAATAAAATACGTAAATGAACGTAAAGAAAGCTCTTCTCTTGAGACTTGTAACTTTTTTTGTGTCTATGATTGTATTTCGATTTTTCACTTTTATAATTTTGCTTGTTTCTCTTTTAGGCGTATCTCAGGGAATCAGCTGAGGTATATCTCAGGCCTCGCCTTCCAAGGTCTACACAACCTGAAAGTTCTGTAAGTAACTTCCTCCACCCTCTCACCTATACCACAGCCCTGGTTTAATCCCCATGCCTAAACCGCCACTGTGGGTTTATCCCACTCTATCCTTTGAAAGGGAACTTGCCCTACCTTGAATGAAACACACAAGCCATGCATCATTAACTGCAGTTAAATTTTATGAGATTGGGGGAGACATGCACTGCTTGCAGCACCTTTATTTCTAAACAAGCACTGTTTCACTTGCGAGGACACACACACACACACACACACACACACACACACACACACACACACACACACACACACACACACACACACATACCCTTACAGGTGTATTGCAGGGACCTCCCAGTCACACCACCCACTGAGATTACAGAAAGTGACAAATAATTGACCAAGGACTCCATTCAAAGCTGTTCTCTTAACACCACACTTCTCAAACTGTGTTCATGGCCACCAACTGTTAGAGCTGCTGCAAAGTATTAAATCATAAAAAAAGTGCAAAGCAGCCACAAAACTCAGAGCACCTTTTGACTTGTGAGCGCAGGATCTAATGAGTTGCAGCCATATTTCTAGTTAGCGCAGGACAAGGATTTTAAGGAGATTTTCATGAGCTTTGCCAACTCCCTCAACTCCTTTTGGACCTTGGCTGAGAAAAGTCAGAGCGGCAGTTCCACAGAATATAAACTCAGCTAGCAAACTTGTGGTTTGTAATTTGAGGGAATCTAGAGAATTACCAGGCACACCAGTTGATCTTCTTTCACCTTGTGCCGTGAAACTCACCGAAACAGAACGAGCCAACCGCAATGAACGATAGTGGGAAATACACTGTGTCATATACACTCGACACTACAACGCAAAAGGAAAACTTTGGAGGATCTCTTTGACCTCACGGTAACTGAACTATCCATTTAATTTCTTAACATAACGGTGAAGGTCTCCCTGTGTTAGACATGAAAATACTGCTGACCTTGTCTAGGTTAACCACAAGATCCCTGCTGACTCTCACAGGCACACCACACTCGCAGAGGTTGAACAGGAATCCTCCCCATTGGGAAATTCTTTGAAACAGGAAAATATATAAAAACAGAAAAGTTATATAAATAAATGTGAAAACTATGCTATTACATGCGCTATGCTCCATCCTTCATTTACAGCTAAATAAATAAACACATGCGCAAGGAAATGTTTTAATTATACTTCATATTATACTTCATATCATACTGGCGGGGGAGGAAAAAAAGAAGCATTTCTCAACAGTGGAAATACGATATACGATTCCTATCACACAAGACACGAAGCATTCACAGAGACAGACTACCGTGGCACATTGACCCCCTGGGTCTATGTGACACACCGGAGGCTTTATGAGCCTGTTTAAGTGGACTTGTCACAATAAAACTGAAGAAATAGTGTGAGATAGATAGAAAAAGCAAGGGAGGGTGAGTAAAGAGAGAGGTCTATTGTTTGCTTCCCACTTCCTCCCCATTTTTGCTCCAATCTTTTGAGAATGACATCAGCAGCCCACCCAGGGAGGCTCTTTCTCTTTTGCTCTACCCTTCATTCTCTGCTTCTCTTCAAGCTTTCACTGGCCCTTTCCTTCTTGTGTCAGATTTCCCTCACCATGAAATTTTTGTCCTGCCCGTTGCACTCTCGCTCTCGCATGTGCACACACATCCAGTACGAAAACTTCATGAAGTATAGACATGATACATATAGCTGTGTAATGTGTGTGTGCCTTGTAGGATGCTACAGAACAACCAGCTGGAGAGACTTCCTGATGATGCTCCTTGGGACCTACCCAACCTCCTGTCCTTGTGAGTCTCCGTCTTATACACATTGCACTCATCTTCTCATCCAGCAGTGAATGAAACACTGGCCACCTACGCATTTCACTAATAACCACAATGCAGGTATAGGAGCACTGCTGACAAATGACAGACCATATCCAAATGGTGGCTGCAATAGTTGTGCGCTCAGTGCTGCTGTGCTGCTTAATGGAAGAAGTCACAGCCTGATTGTGTCAGTGCAGTGCATGGTAGCATCTGGAAGCCATGAGGGAAACAGCAGACACTGCAGGCCAGCGAGAGCATCTCCAATGAGCTGTGAAACAACCCCATTTTCCATCAGTTCCCCCTCTCTTCCTCCTCTACTCCTACTCCCCTGTTCTTCTCCCACCACCCACACTGCTATCCCCCTGGCTAATGAGAGTGTTTGGTGACCTAATTGTCTAATCTGCAGGGTCAGTGTATGTGTGTGTCAGTGTGCATGCGTGTGTGTGCATGTGTGGACCACCTCATCTGCAATTGCTCACCGGTACCCCACTCTTCGAACATTGCCCTCCACATGTACTCCACGTCTCCACTTTCCAAATTATTAATTCCTTGCAAATATCCATAAAGCCTTTTCCTTCATCGCAAAGACACACACACACACACACACACACACACACACACACACACACACACACACACACACCAAAATTGCTGGGGTTGTAACACAGGAGGGGCGTGCATGTCTAACTCCTCTACCACCTACAACGTTTCCCCTGTCTGGTATTAAGCAGGCCTGCACCCCTTCAGTACAGTCACCCAGCCAGCACACACACACAGACACACACACACTTTGTTCTGGCAGACACATCAGTGCAGACTGCTCTTGTCTGAATTAACAAATTGCTGTCATGATGATGTCTGCGTGTCTTTGCGTACGAGCGTGTGGTCTTCACAGATCTTTTTCTTTTAGCGGATAGAAATTGTCACAAGTAATGAAAAACACACATGCACACACACTCGTGCGCACACACACACAGAGTACACAAACAGAGCCAGTGTATAGAGACGCACCTTGTCATTACAGTAATGATAAGCTGAGCACAGAAAGATTACTGGAAAGGCTTTGGAGAGTGAAGCTTGTCGGCGCCTCTCACTGACATAAAACACACCAGGTAAAAAGAAAGAGTCACATGGATTCAAATTGGTATGAATGTATTAAAGGAGGCTTTCATCCAAAATAAATCATGACTTAATCTCAAACAGCGATTCTGTTCTCAGCAGCGAGATTGATTCAAGAAATTTGCCTCTTGGAGCAGGATAATTACAGCACAGTGTGAGTGCTGTTGCTTGTGCCATCATAAGCAGACAGATGTGTTTTGGGTCCTTACCAAAGGGTTAAGTAGTGTAGCCTTATCAACACTCATGAGTTTCACAGGCAGATTTAGATCAGTGTAACCAGGTTTAGGGAAAATGGACTACATGGCAGTAAAACAGCCCCCCCCCCCCTTCACCAAAGATCCTGGTTGTATAAAATTTTGTCCATCTGGAGAATTGAACAAACAGAAGCAGTAACCCAGAGCTCCAGGATCATTTAAAGGATTTTTCTCTTTCTGCCTCTGCTTCTTACTCTGGTAATCATACGTCAGACTTTGATGTGATGGACAGGAAATGTCTGCTTTATTAGCCTTTGTGGAACATTCCTGGTTCTGTCTGGACCTTCACCAGACCTGGCAGGTCCACTCGAAAAGGAGGAATTATTATTTTACCCCGGAGAACAACCCAGAGAAAGCAGAAAGACCTTCTGTAGCTTTCATCCTGTGATTTGGTTCAGGGACAAACAATGTCCACAGTTGCAGGATACGGGGTGCACAAGGGCAAATGTTTAGCGCTGCAAAAAGAAAAAAAGAAACGTGCGCTGAAAACACATTCAGAAGTATTTACATATATGGTGCTAGGTGCCTCTGTGTGTGTGAGCATCTGCCAGTGTATGCAGTTGCTCTCCTGATGGAAACTTCCCCCAGGCAGACAAGCCCAGAGTTCAGAGTTCAAGTTCAGATTTCACTTTGAAGATGCTTTTTGTTTGGTAAAACCTCCGAGGGGGCGAGGAGAACTGGAGCGCAGGAATCAAAGAACCTCGGCAGAAGATTGATAAGGAGGGGATGTTTGAAAGATGAACAAGAATTAAGGACTGAGATGCAAAAGGGATTCAAAGCAGCTGGGGAGTGCGTCAATGAAGATATAAGAAACAAAACGCGAGTGCGAGAGAGGCCGGAGGGAGGGAAATGAATGGGTGAGTGTGACGGGCCAAAGAAAGAAGAATAGCAGGAGGAAGTGGTCTCTCTTGTCAACTCCGCCCTGAGGGGATCATTCATCATGATCGGCAGAGTGTGTGTGTGTGTGTGTGTGTGTAAATGTACACGGACGGCGTGTCCACACTCATGGCCTGTGGGTTCAGAGCACAGAGGGGAACAAAGGTTTGTTAGGTTTTTTTTTATAGTTGAAAAGATGAAAGTGCACATGTGGCAGTGTGTGAGTGTGTGTGTGTGTGTGTGTGTGTGTGTTTGCTGTCACTTCATTGGCTGTAAGAAGTCGCATTAGCGTTTGATTGGTGGAAATTTCAGAGACTAAACTGGGAAAAAGTAAAAAAGCTGAGAATGCTTCCTTCTGTCTTCTACCTTTTCCAGACACTCAGCGAGTGTCACAACAAAAAGAGCACAAATATAAAAGACTCACCACAATCATTTCCACATTTTTGCAACTGTCATTTTCTCATCTTACATTTCACACATGTCTGTGCTGGCGAAGCTTCTCGTGGCGTATTTAGCATGGGAATAAATCATAATGAGAAACTTCTAAGAAGCTGCAGTAAAGATGAAAGAAGCAGAATAAAGGACGTGTAATTCTCATAATAACCTTCCTGTAAGCCAAACCGTTTCAGTGCCGTGACACACAACCACTAATGCACACAGAAGCACAGATACGCATCCACATGAGCAAGAATACTGTACTCAGACTTGGTGATTATCTCGTTAAGCTCAGTTCCTCTCACCCTGCAGGCGTCTTGACGCGAACCTGTTGTCTGTGGTTCCGGCTGAGGCCTTCAGAGGCGTCCGCTCCCTTAGACACCTGTGGCTAGATGACAACTCCCTAACGGAGATCCCAGTGATGGCGCTTGACTCTCTGCCCTCCCTGCAGGCCATGACGCTGGCGCTCAACCAAATCACACACATCCCAGATTACGCATTTACCAACCTCTCTGCCCTTGTGGTACTGTAAGTTGCATTGTGCGTTATTTGTCCTCCGCTGAGCTGAAATAATGTTTCGACATACTGTGGCATTGTTTTTGTTTTTTTTCATGAAATTAATTTCAATTTTTTGAAAAATGTCTGTGTCGTTTTTCCAGGCATCTCCATAACAACCACATCAGGAGCATGGGCTCGAGATGTTTTGAAGGTTTAAACAGTCTGGAGACACTGTGAGTATCCAACATTCATGCATTCTCACTGAAACACACAGCCGTGCTCACACACACACTGTTGGACAGTATTAAAAATAACAAAGGACGTTTTAACAGTCTGACACGCACGCACGCATGCATGCACGCACACTGAAGGGAATGCATTTCTTTGGCCTAAATGAGCACCTCCTTGTTTCCAAAATCACCACTGCAGGCTTTTTGATTACAAAGCATCAGCAAGTATCAACATTCATTTGCTATAGTAGTGTTTACAGCAATCACATTGCCTCAGTATAACCCAAGATATTTGAAAAACTCCCTAAATATAACCTGAAGGAGGTAACACAACCAAAAGACTCACATTATGTGCCTCACTAAAGCCCTGATTGTGTGTGAGTGTGTAGGTGTGCTTGTGTGTGTGTAAAGCTGGTTGGTGTTACTTGGAACACCTGAAAAAAAATTTGTTTTTACAAATCATATGAAACAAGTGTGCCAAAGAATAATGAAGTGTGGTGCTAAATTGTAAAGTCATAAAAATGATTAATGCCCCGATAATTTCATGAAGCGCCTGAACGTTTCTCAAAACCACAACCAACGAATGAGTGACGGGAATGTGAAGGTAAAAAAGTCGTCTTTGATTCCTTTAAAGCATCATCGCGGTGTTTTGAATGAGCAGTTGCTAGCCAGAGTTAGGGTCAAGTAAAGACTACAGGAGAGAGTTTTCGCGAGTACGTGCCGTCGCCTCAATTACTACCTCCTAACCACACACCAATATGGAAACCGCAGAAAACCGACACAGCTTCATGAAAGAGGTGGGGAGAGAAAAGAAATAGTGTCTCCTGCAAAATTCACGGTGGTCTGATGAAAACACTTTGTCTGGCATGCTGCTTAACAACCTGTTGAAGTGTTAAAAAAATAAAAAAAGCACTGCTTTCTTTTTTATGAGTGTCTGGGCACATGCACGTGCGTGCACATAAGCGAGTACTGTCTGCCTGTGCAATAATACAGCTTTACGCTCAAATTGAAAGTCATTATCAGTTCTGGGAACTGTGAGGAAACACGGCGTAAGGCGGAGGAGGAATGGTTAAGGGGATGAAGGGAAACTGGAGATTGTGAAAAAGAGGGATGGAGCTCTCTGGACCAGAATAGTGCGTGTTAAAGTGTTTGGACTGTCAGCGGTGGGGGAGAGATCGATGACTCGGCGGGATAAGATGACAGGTGTCATTGACGTGGGGATCGCACTGGTATGATGGGTTAATCTCTCACAGTGGCTTTGCTTATGAGAAATACGAGAGACCATCTGTATCGCCGCCACCCTCCCCAACCCCTAGTGTGTATTATAAAATCATTACTACGAGGAGCCGTCCAGAGGCCTGCAGGAAAATGCAACAGCATATGCAAACAAGACAGAACAGACACCGGCAGACAAACATTTCACAACATTTGCTGGAAATACATACATATATCTCTCAAAGTTCTTCATCAAAGGTATTTGGCTACTTGAACAGAATAAAAACAAATCCAGTTGAATAGGACTTTAGGATATCCTTTGATCTTGATGGCTGGAAATCTTCAAAGGAGGCTCTTAAGTGCACACATGCCCTGGCATACATTTTAATACACCAAAGTACATACTCGTATACATGCAGTCACATGTACACTACATTTCTCCCATGCACAGAAGGGCTCTAATGTGCATACTTGTGTAAAGAATGGAAATACAGTCTAGGAACTGTGTCAGGTGTTTATCTTATTGAGTGTGAAAAACTGATGAGACAAAATCCTGAATAATCAAGACGGAGCAGTAAAAGGTCAAGGGTCACACCCAAATCGCAAACGACACTTCGCCAATGTTTGATACACTAATAGTCTGATATGCATCAAAGTGAAAGCACAGTTTTAAAGAATATAAAAATGCTTTGGGTAATTTAGGGATCTACTTCATCGCATAGTTAGGCCATTAATCTACTCTCAATCTGACACATGCCGCGGAGATGGTGGAGAACCAAGATAAGGTCTGCAAACTTGTTTGTGAGATCGATTGCTGGAATGTTAGATAATGGTCACATCTTTTCTCCATCTCACCAACACATTTTTCATACAGGTACATCTTAGAATTAGCGACAGAATTGGTTGAATTTTTTTACTCCCTAAGAAAGAGGTAATGGCGCTCAATTCAGTTCAGTTTTATCTACATGGTGCCAACTCACAATGAGAGTCACCTCAAGGTGCTTTATACCAGCGGTCCCCAACCCCCGGGCCTCGGACCGGTACCGGTCCGTGAGTCGTTTGGTACCGGGCCACGAGAGTAGAGGCTCAGGTGTGAAATGTCTGGTTTTCAGGGTTTTTATCGGTGTTCAGCGTTATTTTGTTATCGTTTTTATCGTTAACTCGGTGTTCCTGGGTCTTTTCAGGTGTGTTATGAATAAATCTTCTTTTTTTCGGTACCGGTACTAGTTTTATTTTGTTGTATTTATCTGCGACACCTTAAAGGCCGGTCCGTGAAAATAATGTCGAGCATAAACCGGTCCGTGGCGCAAAAAAGGTTGGGGACCGCTGCTTTATACTGTAGAAAAAAGAAAACCCCAACAATCTGACAACCCGTATGAGCAAACACTTGGTGACAGCAGGAAGGAAAAACTCCCTTTCAACAGGAAATACCACGCTCAGGGAGGGGCAGTCTTCTTCCAAGAGTAGTTTGGGTGAGAGGAAAGAGAAGAAAGCAGCAAGAAACAGAGTTTAGAGAGGAGTGAAGAAGAAACAGCGTGTTAGGTGAAGCCCTGCCCACCACCAGTCTAAGGCTACATAACCAAAGGATAGTTCAGGGCCCTAAAATCTTCTATCAGCGACACACACACACACACACACACACGTGCAACATTTCTCACATAAACATATAAGACCACATGATGGATGGATGGTCTCCATCATGACTGGGACTGCATGTGTTAACATGCTGCTTTATAATGACTGTTTCTCTTACTGGTTCTCTCACAGGGATTTAAACTACAATGATCTGCAGGAGTTCCCTGTGGCCATCAGGACACTGAGCAAACTTCAGGAACTGTGAGTACACACACACGCAAACACGAAAAACACACCTGCCCGACATGACTATCGTGGTTGCGTTATCCCGAGTAATCCCGTTAAGTGATTTTAATGTGGCACTCGGATACAATCTCTCTCACCCCAAGCAGGTGCTGGCTACACACCCACGCAGCCGCTCGCCTGCACGTACACACAGGCGCACATGCACACACACAAGCCGTGTTTTCCCTCCGCTTCAGCAGATGTTCTGCAGCGCGCCTATGTGTCACAGATACAGCGTATGTGTGCGTGTCTACATCTCATGTATCCAAAAATGCTTTTCAGCTGTGCAAAGGCAGGTGCAAGATGAGAACATGTGACTTCTCAATCGCAAACACACTCTGTCCCTCCTCCAAACACAAACATGCACACACAGACTCCAAAATAAATAATAACAATGATTATTAAGATCATCAGAAACATATTTACAGAGAACCTGACTAACATTGTCTTTTTTTATATTTGCAGGGGTTTCCATAACAACAATATCAAAGCCATCCCTGAGAGGGCCTTTGTGGGAAACCCTCAGCTCCAAACCATGTGAGCTTCAATGCTGCTATCTGCACAGACAGACTCACAACTGAGACTTCATCACCATCAGCCATTTACAAAAACAAATTATTCTCCGGGGCGTGACGTGATTGTCTCTTTCCTCTCTTTTTGTTGCAGTCATTTCTATGAAAACCCCATCCAGTTTGTGGGAAAATCCGCTTTCCAGTTCTTACCTAAGCTGCACACGCTGTAAGTATGCGGTCAGCAGGAACCATTCCAGTGAGTTAGCCCAAACACTGTGTAAATCATCTTCTGTCCTTTGCAGTGAGGGTTGAGTGGACATGTGTAATGGCCTACTGAATGATGTTGTGTTAGCGTATTGCTGTGCTGTGTGCTGATGTGGTAAGAGAGAGTGTGTTGTAAGAACATGTTGAATGGTGTGACTTATGATGTCTAGTGAGACAGCCAAAGCAGCCTGTGTTGATGTTGGAGAAAAAGTTTGATGGATGAAATGAGCTGTTAGACAAGGTCTGTGTACACGCGCGAGAGTGTGTGTGTGTGTGTGTGTGTGTGTGTGTGTGTGTGTCTGTGTGTCTGTGAGTGAAAAGAAAGGGGGAGTGAGAGAAACAAAGACAGTCGTCTGACACTTTTTTCCTTCTTTGACTGTAGCTCCCTTAACGGGGCAACCCAGATTCGAGAGTTTCCCGATCTGAAAGGAACCACCAGCCTGGAAATTTTGTGAGTCTTTGTACCCTTTGCACCTACCCGTCCCTCCCACCCACACAGACACACACAAACACGCACCACTGCCACCACAAACCCACAATATATAATTTCACCAAGCGAGCCTTTAAAATGTACAGTAAAAAAAAATGTTGATGTTTAGGTGTATTTATTTATTTAGACTTTAATTAGATTTGTGCTGTATGTCTGATTATTAATGTATTTTATGTATTTCTGTTTTATATTACTGTGAAGCACTTTGTGGTTTTTAATATATAAATAAATTGATTTTATTTGATTTGATGCTCAGGACAAAATGACAAATCAGACTCCACATACAAGAGAGACAAAGAGCCAAGAAAGATAAGACCGGGCAGGAAAGAAACTGAAGGAAATAGATGGAAATGTGTGTGTTCAGACTTTAGGGGAAGCGGGGAATAAAGAGGAGAGTCAGGGAAGAGTAGGCAGTTATGTCAGCTATTGACAGGTTTGGCGAACCTACACAGCTGCCTGTCTCACCAAGTTACACTCGCTGGACTGGAGGATCCTTTCGCTTGCTCGCACTTCAACAATGATCAGAAGATCCTCTTCTTTTTTCCTTCCCCTACAGAACGCTGACTCGGGCTGGTCTCTCAGCTCTGCCTCTGGATCTGTGTGAGCAGCTGCCTCGCCTCAGAGTGCTGTGAGTAGATACACACCAAGGGGAAAAGTTAGAGGTACAAAATCTGATACACACAACTCAATTGCGGAGACTTGTCCCCCCCCAAAGAAAGCATGAACTTGCACAATCACATCTCTGTGAAATCCAATCAATACAGAAAATTATTGTCCTGCCGTGTTGCCTTCCTCACAGAGCTGACCATAATTTCCCACACCATAAACCCACAGCTGGTCACTGTGTACTGTGTTTGTGTTGCAGGGAGCTTTCTTACAACCAGATAGAGGATCTGCCCAGCTTTTACCACTGCTCTGCACTGCAAGAGATGTGAGTTTTTCAACCCCCTAGACAGTCACACACTTACTGTATCAAAGGCAGCAGTTTTCTCAGTTTACCTCTGCACATAGTGCTTTGGTTACATATAATATATCATTTTCCTAACAGAGGGTTGCAGCACAATCAAATCAGAAGGATCGAGTCAAGCACCTTCCAGCAGCTCACCTCTCTAAGAGCACTGTGAGTCAACTTTACTTTGTCTTAGTCACAAGTTGCACGCGATATATTTAGAAATTTGTGTTTTTTATAAATAACCATCACCGTCGGGTAAGGATAGTGAACTGAAAATATGCAGACTGGTGAAAAATCAAAGGAGAGAAAAACAAAAAATAGTCCCTCATTATGCTCATGATGATGGTGCTCAGGAGCACTATCTAAAGGGCCCACGTCAGTCCAAAATCTCTTATTTTGTTTGAGATATGGTTACCATGAACATGATACATATCATTTTCATAATACTCTAACTGCTCAGTGACCTTTTGTACCCAAGAGACATGGGCATTAGTAAAGATTACAACCTTGAAGATAGGATGATTTCATCACATATCTCCCAGGACAACTGTGTTGATGTCCTGTGCCCATTCCCAAAACACGTGGACCCAAACAGGAACACCATATTTCAGAGACATGGTTGTATCCTGAACTGAAATCTTTGGGAGAATTCTGCAACAGCAAAGATTGTAGACGTGTAACTTCCAGCTGGCAAAGTCAGCAAAACATATATAAATTATATAATAGTACCAGAAAAATTTCCCTCTCACATATCTGCTGAGATGCAAGACGTGCTTCTTGGACTCCAAAACCTTCCCAGCAAATGCCCTGAGCACCAGATGTCCTCGCTATGAGTGTTGGAGTTCTAGGTTGTTCTTTTAATTTGTCACCCATCTGTATATGTTATTAATAACCGGATAGCAGGAGATGACAAAACAATGAAACTAAATTTGATGTACCATTGAGGTTTTTTCTTGTGAAATAACACATAGTTTGAACTTTGTTTCTCTAATCATGTTTAACTGAAACAATATGTAGAAGTCAAATCATCTGTGCTATAATGAGGTTTCACAACATGACCCAAGGACTCTGATGCCAAAACGAAGGAAATCATCGGTTGTTGGATTAAACAAGACTGTAGGATTGTGACCTATTACTGACATCTAGTGGTGATACACAGCATTGCCAAGTGTGCGCCGTCATTCCAGGCACTTTCACATCATTGTGATTCTTTTTGTTGCTGTTGTCAGTGACCTGAGCTGGAATATGATCGAGAGGATCCACCCAGATGCCTTTGCTTCGCTTCACTCTTTGGTTAAACTGTGAGTAAACTCACTAAGACTCTTCTACCTTTCATCTTGTTCTCCCCTCCTTCTGAGAAAAGCATAAAGAATATATGCATCTCAGAGTGTTGCACTTGCACAAACACTCCATACTTGGCTGCGTGCTCCACTGAAAACCTGTGGACTTTTGGCAGAGTTTGCAGCGAACATTAAAATCCATTTATTGTTTGAAAAAAAATATCTCTGCATGGCAAGAAGCCTCAGCTCAAGTCATGCCAATATAAAATTACTTCATTGTGTGAAGACTGGTTGAAGTTTGCGTGGCTAAACAAGCAGATAATACGTTTGACAGAAAGTATTATGTGGAGCCAGTCTGATAGAGTCCTGTCTACACAGCTTAATGAATCTAGGAGACAAGGACATTTTATCAAGGACATCTCGCAGCTTTATCTGAAATAAAAACACATTTTACAAACATTAACTTGGCTTGATTTGACATGCACCTTTCTTATTTCACTGTCCTTCGATTTTTCTCTTAGGGACCTGACTGAAAACCGTCTGAGCTCAATACCTGTTGTAGGCTTGAGCGGTCTGACCCATCTCAAGCTGAGGGGGAACACAGAATTATATGAGGCCTTCAGTCCTGATAACTTTCCCCATATGAGGTAACTACTCTATTCAGAATCATTGAGTGCTTTCTTTAACTGTGTGATCTTCAAATGAAACTTGTATTTTGCTTTGTCCCAAAAAAACAAAGATCCCAGGTGTGTATCCTATGGCTGTGAGGAAAACGCATCCCTTCCCAACCCTTAAATTATCCTTCCTCTCGCAATTTTCTACTAATATCGTGAATTTACCGAAAGCTGCCAACTCTGACAATTGACTAATTACAGTGTATCCCTGCAAGCCATTCCTGAGCCGAACTTAAACAATGACTGAGTATTTGTTAGCAGCAAGTTAAATCTTGTTACAAAGATCCCTGAAGGCCCAGGAAGGTGCGATGAAGTAAAAAATGAAGAGGAACTTTTAAAGAGATTGGAGATGGCAGCAGATCAAAGCTCTGTGTTAGTATCCCTGTAGAACATCGCCCAGAACAGAACCTCTGGCAGACAAACATTTTAAAAGCACTAAAGGTAAAATAAAAGGGTTTTTTGCAGACATCTACACCAAAGTCAGCAGATCAGCAAAATAAATAAACGCTTCGCCTGCATTTTCCCCAACGATGGACTGTTATCATTATTAAAAATTCAGTTATGCTTTCATACACTGAAGCTTTTTTGGGTCTATTGTTACCATCCCCTCTGTTTACAAAGGCTACGCGTGTCCAGTATAAGGCAAAAACACCCGGTCCCTATGGAATATATACCTTTAATACCAGTCAAACTGATTACACATCAATCAAAATGTGGTTTAATGTAAATACAAGTAAGAGCAACAGGAACAAAAGCACTTGAAGCTGCTGGGAAACAGTTTTAAATTGTGCCTAAAAGAAACGTAGATAAAGCTCACGTTGAAAGAAACATCAGCCAGGACTTGCAGTTTTGTTGCCACCTTATTATGCTCCTGTTTTTCTTCTGGTTTATTTTCAACACTACTCTCATCTGATTGGTACAGGGTGATAGAGATGCCTTATGCCTACCAATGCTGTGTGTATGGCTCCTGTGATAGCTACAAGCCAGCCGGTCAGTGGGACTCAGAGCAGAGCAGCACCAGTGAAGACCTGCATAAGAGGACTGTAGCCATGTACCCCATCCACACCGACACTCACTGTAAGACAACACATGCTTACGGTATCTGTGAAAACATACACACAGTATGTCAAAAGACTTGTAACATATCAGATGGGAATCTGACAACTAAGTGTCCATACCTGGCCGTTAAGGACGTGTCAGATCCTCACTGAAACCACAGTGACCTAAACACACAACACGTGCTGACCCCTCCATTCCTTCATTCCTGTGGCCAGCATAAAATAGAAACACAAATAAATCAAAATGAAGGTGAAATGAACCCAATGAATCTGCATGATTAAAGCAGAAATTAAAAAACTGCTGGGTGTATTCAGAAAAACAACAGAATCAAGAGATGAATAAACCAAGACATATCACTGATTAAAATTTATTTACCTTTAATTGCTAGAGAAACATGCCAAGACAATCAAAATTCATCCAAGCGCCAGTAATCTTCTGAAGTGTCTATTTTTTGTCTGTGGAACAGAATGTTATCATTACAACCCCCTGCAGCTAGAGTCGCGCATAGTCTGCATGGGGTATATTGTGTATAAGCACTTTCAGAATAAGCTCTCAATATGCTTTAACACATGGACCTTGTGGAGGTTTGATCAAAAAGGAAATCTGAAATTCTGAATTCTGGCCCTAAAAAAAACGTTTTCTTTCAGATGACCCAGACTTGGAGGAGTTCCAGCTGGAATTAGAGGAATCCAAACTGCAGGCCAGTGTCCAGTGCACACCAACACCTGGTAATGCAAATGAATGCAAATGAGTTTTATTGTAGGGTATGATGCAAGTAGCTAATGAGTTACTGTTTTGTGCTGTTGCAGGTCCTTTCCGTCCCTGTGACTCTCTGTTGGGCAGCTGGCTAGTTCGTGTTGGCCTGTGGTGCATCTCCCTGGTGTCTCTGCTGGGGAACTCCATCCTGCTTCTGTCTCTCTTTGGCTCATCAGGCTACCTGTCACCACTTCGCTTTACCGTGGCTTGCATGGGGGCTTCAAATCTACTGACTGGTGTGTGCATGTGCACCCTGGCCCTTGTGGATGCTCTCACGCTGGGAGAATTTGGCCACCACGGAGCCCGGTGGGAGGGGGGTCCTGGTTGTCAGGCGACAGGATGGGTCTGGGTGTTTGCGTCCGAGGCCAGCGTGTTGCTGTTAACTCTTGCAGCAGTGCAGTGTGGTGTGAGCGTGACGTGTGCGCGCACCTATGGGAAGTCCCCATCCCTCGTGAGTGTGCGCACCTGTGCACTGTTCTGCCTCGTTCTCTCCATCACGCTTGCTTCTCTCCCACTGGCAGGAGTCGGGGAGTTTGGGTCCTCGCCTTTCTGCCTTCCCTCACCCCTGCCACCCCCATCCTCTCGACTGCCGTCCTCCCTGGGCTTTCCCTTGGCCCTCATTATGATGAACACCCTGTGCTTGCTTATAGTCACAGGTTCACACATCCGCCTCTACTGGGAGTTACTCAGAGGAGAGTGTGAGGGCTTGTGGGACTGCGCTATGATCAAACATGTTGCCTGGCTAATATTCACCAATGGTCTCCTGTATGTACCAGTAGCTTTCCTCTCCCTTTGTTCCCTTCTTGGTCTCCTTTCTCTGGGGGAGGAAGTACTAAAATCAGTCCTCCTGCTTCTCCAGCCCTTGCCAGCCTGCCTCAACCCTCTACTCTTCCTTCTTTTCACGAGAGACCACTCTCAGCTGTTTTTCTGGCCACGCCCCAAAGCACGTACACAGCTCCGTCGGGACCACACCTTGGACTCGTTGGTTTCCGTGGACACAGAAAAGAGCTCCTGCTCCGATTCCTCAACACAGGTGTCACTCACTGATGCCACTTACAGTGGAGGATCTTCTCTCCAAGCCCGGCAGGATCCGATCAGATTTTCCCACTGCTCCTCCACATCCTCTGTTCCTCTCATCCCTTGCCAAATACCTCCTCCCACTGCCAGAGATAGAGAAAGGGTGGCAGAGTGAGAGAGAGGGTGAGCGACTGGTGATTTCTGGAAAGTTTGGATCAAGATGTCTATCACACTGCCATGTCTCTCACTCTCAACCCATGAGCATCCACGCTAGCTGTCTGAAAAGCTAGGACACCATATGAATATGAAAGGACCATCCTCTGCAGAAAGACCGCCTCTGGGTTCACAGTCTTCAAGCTCCTCAGAACATTCAACACTGAAACTGTTACTACAGAGACTACAGAGTGCAGAGAAGCTGAGGAGAAAACAAAGAGCCTCTGAAAGTGGAGAGCGGGACTACAAGGTCCTTTCACAGAAAAGACTATTCAAGGACATTGAATAGGACAATGACATTGCTTTTTATATAAAGGACAATTTCAGACATTTCAGTGGACTGAGTCATGGGGAACAGTTCAAATCCACATGGAAAATGTAAGCATTGGACAAATCAGCGATTTCGCCTGTGGGGAATTTAGGTAGCACCAATAGATCTTTGTTTATACTGAAAACTGATGAAAAATCCAACTCAGAAGATGCAGGTTGTTTGGTTCTTTTATAGGTGGAGCCATTTTTTTGTTTAAATACAAATTCTATCCTATTGCTAAGGTCTGTTTAAAAAAAAGGGACTCCTCATCACTCACACGACAGCCAGTGTAAGCTAAGTTTTCTTCCACAGATGTCATTGTCATATTGTACTATGCAACTGTATAATACAAAGGTTGTTGTAAAAATGCTACTCTTTATACGGCAGCAAAGCGCCACAGGAAATGGGCCGCACATCTATTTTCATATGGTTTACATGTTTGATCTCAAGAAAAGCAACTCTATCCAACAGGAGGCAAGCAGTCATAGAGACTGAATGGGATGTAGGTATTTTTCTTACAGACTTTAGAGTAGGCTAGCATTATGTACATACAATATAACTACCTCTGAACTAGCATGGTTTTGACTCACTACAGCCTTATGATGTTTGTCTCCCCTTTTTATAAACAGCAATTATATAATTTTATATTATAAGAAATAAATCCTTAGCTTGTAAAAACAAATGTACTATTTAGGATGTACATACTTTGTATACAACTGGTTAAGCATATTTTTGAATAAAATCATCATCTTCATACTATACACACTCAAGTATGCACTTATGTTACAGATCGGAGACACCTCCAAACTACACAAGAAGTCCAGGCACTCTGAAATACATTAATAAAATGAAACTTTAATATCACAACACAAGCACGCACATTATACATACAGCCATCCACATACATTTAAAAACAGGAAGACAAGTCTTACATCTGTGTATAAAATTAATACCACAGTTCTAACAAGGTGTCAGTTTTCTCAGGTGAGGTGGAAACTACACACAGGTTCTCTTTGCTGGATCTTCTGCTTCCTGCTGCACACTGTGCGCTTCTCTTTTTCGGGTTGATGCTTTCTGATCAGGAGTATTTTCTTTGTTGCCATCCACAACACCCTGGGGAGAAAAAAATGCATTAAAAAACAAAACACCCTACTCCTCCTAAACCAGAAAATCATCGAGTCAGTTAAACTGCTGGGGTAAGTAGCAGAGGGGGTTGTTAATGAAATTATATACAGGTGCACTACAGGTGAAAATGTAGCGCACCCTCATGACATGTTGTCTCAGTTTTTTCCATTGGCTGGGGTCAGTGTCACTACTGCTAGCATGAGTAATATTTGGATCCCACCAGAGGTTGGCCAGCTCGTGTTCCTTTAGTTTTTCTGAGCAGTGCAGATGTACATGATGCACTCCATTAGTAATCAGAATCAGAAAGGGTTTTATTGCCAAATGTTGAGCGGGTTTACAACATTAGGAAATTGCTGCGGTGCTTCAGTGCAAACATACTGTTATAAATTAAGCTTAAATAGACATGAAAATAAAAATGAGAATAAGAATTAAAAGTGCTAAGTAGATAGATAGATATATACATGATATATACATGAGTGCAGGTGGTGATCAGTGCCAAACATGGAATGATGCAGTGAACACAGCGTAGGGTCATGTGTTAGTGGTGGGAACAGTCATACGTTTATTGTTCATGTGTCCAACAGCAGAGGGGAAGAAACTGTTCTTATGGCGAGATTACACTATAGTTACAGTAGGGAAAACAGTGGCTGGACACTGTAGCATGATCAAAATTGTTGCAACCATGTGCAATGACCTTGCAGTCTCATTGCCTCCAATTTGAACGCTTCGAAGAAGCAGTCTCTGAAGCAACGTTTTGCCGCCATCCTCAAAGCCGTAAAAAAGGGATGAAACTGATCACCTTCCATTTTGCAGCTGAATGAGGGCAAGCTGGTAATAACACGCAAAATGTTTGTCATGATTAAGTAGTAAGATTAGTAGCAAAATTCCACATCTCTTGCCACCTGTTTCCATAAATTCAGAAGTTCCTCCACAAAGTGACATGATTGCTGCAGGACAGCAATCTAACTGCAAAGTGCCATACGTGCTTGACAACTTTGCTTTTATACAGTAACAATTGCCAGCTCAGTTGCTCTGACTGACTAACTAACTTAAATCAGCTGTCACATGCTAGCAATCTCTCTGTGTTTATAGATTAGAGAGCAAATATTTGCAAAACCTTGACAATCTTTCTGGGAGTGATTACAGTCAATCTGAATTGTTTGGACAAGTTGCTTTCCTCTAGGCAATCTGTGCAGTCACCTTACAATTGAGGTTTGTCCAGAGGTCGAGTATGCAACACCCTCAACCCCCAATCACAGAATGCAAAAAAAAAAATCAGTGCAATTACAAGGAGGTTATTTTCACTTTAATGCGACTGCAAATAAACAAGTTCTATTTACTCGGCCTATAATGTTCTATTGCAGGAGCACAGCACAACCATGTGGGTCAAATAAAACAGTGCACACAACTAATACATTAACATTGTTGTGGAGCAAGTGACAGGAATCATGTGACTAAGAATAGAGCAGCAGTCAGAGTGTAATTACATTAAATGATTAATAATTATAATTATATTATATTATATAAGTCCTTAGTAACTCACAGAATTCTTCTGGACGGCATGTTCTTGTGTCCACTTCCTGGCCTTCTCCATAAACAGGTGTTTGTTGTATTTGAATTCCGATGACTAAATTACGGGAAAAATAGATAAAAGTATAAAGTTGGATTATCGAATCATTCACTGTGCTACAGCTGAACACAGCTGCTCTCTAACCCAACAGGTTTTAGCTTAAAGGGGTTTTTGACTTGCATCTAAACAAGTCATTTTGGCATTTACCACACTCCCGGACTTGTCTTTAATTACTTAGCACAGCGGTCTCCAACCTTTTTTGCGCCACGGACCGGTTTATGCCCGACAATATTTTCACGGACCGGCCTTTAAGGTGTCGTGGATAAATACAACAAAAGAAAACTAGTATTGGTACCGAAAAAAATAAGATTTATTCATAACACACGTGAAAAGACCCAAGAAAACCAAGTTAATGATAAAAACGATAACAAAATAACGCTGAAAACCGATAAAAACCAAACATTTCACACCTGAGCCTCTACTCTCACGGCCCGGCACCAAACGACTCACGGACCGGTACCGGTCCGAGGCCCGGGGGTTGGGGACCGCTGACTTAGGATACCTTTTATTTCCAGGGATGAATTTAAATCAATTAAAAACGGAACTATGTATTTTAGTCAAGACAATGTCTTTAAAACTGTTTTTTTTTTGTTTTTTTAAAATAAAGAGCTACTGTTACATGACAATATAGGTAACTCACAATTTTCTAAAAATAAAATAAACCACCACAGACAGATTGTGCATGATAGATAGCTGGACGTACAGGATGGACAACACACTATGTGTGACTCACTATATCAGCCATCAGGGGGTCGTCTGGATTTGGCTCCGCCATGAGTAGCTGTATGGAAGTGAGGACTGTGGAGATGTTTAGAGATGGCTTCCAGGCACCCTGAAAAAAAAAAAAAAAGAGAAATAAATATAAAGACAACACTACATCTGAAATGTATAAAATGCAACATATATCCTTGTGTCCACCACGTAATGGTGTTGAAATAAAGAGTTTACGGGGAGTCACGGATGTAATACAGTCTTTGGCCACAAGGTGGAGAAATATACATGTGCGTCAATGGTGTAGAGCGCCACCAGCCCAAAGGGCTGTGATCATGGACAAACAAAGGTACTGCACAAGGGTTTAGTGCAGTGATTCCCCGACGGGGAGGCCGTAACTTTTTCGCTTTAACCCACGTTTTTGTTAGAGGTTGGGGACACCCAGATTATTGTTTTTATAAAAAAAAGAATAGCTAAGAACTGAGACAGACTTTTATTTGGCTCTCAGGCTTCCACACATACAGCTTTATTATTGAGATCACAGATGGAGGCCACAGAGTTAACCACAACATCTCACATTCATCAGCCTCTGTATTTTTTCTGTAAAAAGAAAAAAAAAAAGAAAAAAGAAAAAAATAAAAAAGAAGAAAAAAAAAAAATAAAGAGTTTATTATGTACTGGAAATCTCTTATAACCTTTGGTGGCAGTTTAAGAGCATCATGGCAGATCCGTCCTGAATTGTCAATGTTTGGATGGTAGATTGGAGTCAAGAATCGTATTTTGGGAGGCTCAAACGGGTACCTAAGAGAAAAAAAAAAGCATGTCAGTCCTGCTAGAGTGGAGTGAGAACATGTAACTAGTAGAGAGAAACCCATCGACGTTAAAGCTCAAAGAAGAAGTACCTCTCTGGAATCTTGACCTCCAAGGAGAAGACTCCACCATCATAAGGAGTTCCTGATCCACCCAGTATCTCTGGAACATAACAGGGGTTAAAGATATGGTCATGTATTTGATATATTTTAATGACAGGATCCACTGCAAAAATGGATGTCAGAGTGATCTTAATCAGGTGAAATATTCTGAGTATATAGTATAGGTAAATGTATCTTGGCAATTTGTTAGGTACACCTGTTCAACTGTCTGACAATCAGCTAATCACGAGGCATCAACTCAGTGCATTATGGCATATAGACATGATCATTGCAACCTGCTGAAGTTCAAACTGAGCATCAGAATCGGAAGGAAAGCCGATTTAAGTGACTTTGCTAGTAACGTGATTTTGTTAGTGCCAGATATGGTGGTGAGACTCTTTCAGGACCTGCTGATCTACTGAGATTTTCCACATAAGCATCTCTAGAATGCACAGAGAAATGTCCAAAATGAAAAATGTTCAGTGAGCAGCAGATCTGGGTCAAAATGCCCCACTGATTTCAGAGGTCAGAGGAAAATGGCTACGCTGGTTTGAGCTGATAGGAAGGAAACAATCCAAAAGAGCCTCGATGAACGCATAACGCATCAAATTTAGAAGCAGACGGGCCGCAGGAGCAGAGACCACACTGGGCACCGCCGCAGTTAAAAATTACGATAGTTGTGAAGGCAACACAGAGGTCCAACCTGGTACTAGCAACGCACATAAGAAAGTGTCTGGCAAGTATAGCTTTAGTCGTTTAAGTGACACAGTAGTACATACGTGCCCGGAGGTCGTCTATCTGATCTTCGGTCTGCCAGCATGTTATCCCAGGGGGGGGCTCGGTGCTTAGCATTTGAAGTTCACGTTTCAAACGAGAAGCCCTCTGCATTCTGAAAAACAGGCAGCTGGCTAATTAGCGTTACACTTAAAGTTCGTGGGTCAGTCTCCACACACGCTTGTAATAATTTAATCCTAAACGTAGAACATTTACTGTCAAATTGCTCAATGAGACAGTGGTTTGTTTGTGATGTTAGCTGCCTTCTTGTGATGCTGAGCTAACGCCTTTGCTTACTAATGTGAAGGCCGAGAAATAAACACCTTCTTAGTGCAAAAAGTCTAATAACAACTTGTCAGGTGGAGAGCACCTCTCGTTTACTTACTTTTTATCAGCTGTGCACTTGATAATCACTGTCTATCTTAATCGAAATGTCAGTTTCACAGCTCTCGGCGAAGCAGCGTCATCGACTCTGTTTTGGATTTCCCTCTCCTTACGTATGCACCGCCCGCGCGCCGCTCTTCTTCTTCTTCTTCTGTTGGATTTATTCAGATGAATTACCGCCACCGTGTGGTCCCGAGTGTGAGCTACCAGGAGGCTACTTCTGCGCACAAATAACACAGCATCATTTTTATTTTTAATTTAACAGTGTTACAGTGATCATCCTGCAATCCAGTAGCCTCTCTGCTTGCCGCTCGAAACACTGGGCAACTAACCATTCATGTGTATGTGTGAAATATGATTCTTAGAGGATACTAAAATCACTTTTCATTTATAGCCTTACAAAAAGGAACAAGAAGCGTCTCCTGGTGACTCTCTGGTCTCTAGTCGGTATTTACTTATAAGGTAATATTTGTGTATTTTCAATATATGAATTTAGTTTTCTTTGTTCTTTTCAAATGTAATTTAAGAGGTTTCAAATAAGGGTGGCATGACAAATGTATACTTTGGTTACACAAATATTGTCTAGGAGTAGGTAATGGATAATAGGTACTGACTTGTAAAAAAAAAAAGGGTTTAAAAGACCTGAGCATGTGATCTAATATTGCACTACAATTTACACTACCGTATATCTAACTAACAAAGCAGTTCATCATCTTTTTCTTGACAACACTTTCTTTAAAGATATAGGCATTTTGGGTAAACTTGAATGAAAAGAAGACACAGGTGAAATGTAAAAGCGAGATCAGAGGTCAAATATGAAATTATATTTGGAAGCAAACTATAATGTGATACTGACCCCATATAACAGTATCATTTCCCAAATGTTGCCAGTGCAAAAGTGCAGTAGACTTTATTTTTTATTAAAGTTTGACCTTATTTAACCTCGAAGAAGAAGACAGAGGCCCAAAGTAACGCGATATTTATAATCCCCATGTATAATTAAATGCCTGTATGTCTATGTGACAGTACGAAACATAACTGTAATAAGTAACTTGATATCACATTATCACTTGGACCTTCAGATCCATCTGTTGACCCTGAAGGACAGAGGTCAGTTATGATATGACATTTTAAAATCTTTTAAGATGCTTTTTGTGGACTTTACATCCATCAATTATTAAGTTGATGGATGTAAAGTAATTATTAATGGATTGTTAACACGTCCCCACTTTGCAAAGTTTGATCAGAATTCATTCAAAAGCTTTTGAGCTTTTGAGTTTAAGGACAAAATGACACACACCCCAACGCTACCAAATATATCATTTCTTGGTGGAGCTGACACCATGAGTTTTGTTTTATTTTGACAGCAGAAGCACTATAAGACTTTGGTATCATCTTGTGTGTTTTATTCTTTCTAATTCTTTTATTCCTGTTTTCCATTTATTGCATGATTACACATTCATACAGTTGGGTTTCCTCCATAGAGTTCTTCATTATGTTTTATTTCCACTTTTCACAGTAATGCTGTTTTGAAGCTTTAAAATCACCATACTGTATACTGGTACTGATGTAAGAACATTGCACGTAGGGAATGACAGAAAATGATATAAAACTTCTCATCTGTATATGTTTATCATTATGATAAGTTCAAGTTTATCCATCTTCAAAAGGAAGACCATTAATGACTGATGTAATCACACTAAACTTCATAATTGCATAAGTATCTTATTTGAAGGCAGTGGCAAAGATAGCCTGAAAAGTAATGTTTCTGTCCTGCTTGTCCTCCATTCTGACATCAGTGAAGCCGGAGTCTCTCAGAGCTGCCATGTAGGCCTCTGGGCGCCAGTTTTCCCCTGGCATCACCCCCTTCGCTGCTATCGTAGCCACACGAGAAAGCCTCAGAGTTGTGACCATCAGGGCTCCTGGGTGGGTTAAAAAGATGGGGAAATTCAATTTGAGAATCATTATTTAAAGACAAGTTTTGGAACTAAATCTGTAAATAAAGTTTGCCTGACTGTCATGGCATTACCTGGCTTCATCACCCGGTGTATTTCTGCGGCTCCTTTTCTAAGATCAGGCCAGAAGTAGTAGCAGTTACAGTGAAAGACTCTGTCCACAGTGCTGTCTCTGAGAGGCATTGCTGCTACGTCACAGTGGTGGAGCGTCACTTTTTTACTCGCTATAAGTTCCATCATTTGTTTCTTTGCCATCTGTCAGACACAGAAGAATTACAATATTGTCCCTGATTAGCAGCTATGCTTTTCTTAGGTCTTAGCTGCCTGCTCAGCAGTGCTTGATTTTTATTTATTTATTTAATATACAACAAAGGTATGCAGAAGAACGCACAACACATCAAACCTTAAAGAAGCTGGGCCAGACCACACCAGGTGCGATCAGTTCAGAACAGGACATTGTTCACTAGTAGACGCTAATTTGCATGGGCTTGACAGAAGATTGGAAAACTCTGCATGGTCTGATGGTTCATGATTTCTGCTGTGGCATTTAGGTTCAGAATCCTTGGTTTTAACCATTGTTGCAGCCACGGGCAGCACAAAGGTGACCCCTTAAACTGATTTTAGTCTCATTATGAGTTATTGGTTCTGTTAATAATTAGCTGGCATAAACTCACAGCATCAGTGGAGACATCAGCACATTAGTGATGTCACATTCTCCACTGGCACAAGATGGCGCTAAACGTGTTTTAAAAACTTTAAGCTCTTATTTCTTAAATCCAGCTACACAGACAGTGTTACATCTATGTTAGTTTTGGGGAGATTTTAAATTAGATTTTAAACATCAAGTGTTTCATTCTGACTTTAAATGGCCTCCACATCATCTCAATTTAAGAGGATACCTCTGAGATATGGTGGTATCACTTCATGGGTGTCCAGCAGCCAAATCTGCAGCAACAATGTGATTTTTCCCTCATGTCAATATGGACCAAAATCAAAGAAATGTTTTCAGCACCTTGTTGAATCTATGACACAGATAACTCAGGCAGCTCTGAAGCCGGTGAAGTAACGAAATAAGTGGCCAGTGTGCGTATTTTCTCCGAAATAGTGCATTTTCTTTTTAAAGGCTTGCAATGTGTCTGCTTTAGCAAGGCTGAAGAGGCCACAACAAAGCTGTGTGCTTTTACTCTTTTTCAAAGACACTCTTCGTAACAGTAACAACCCACATGTATTAAATAAACTTGAATTTGACTTGTTTATTCCACTCTTTCTACCTCACCTGGTGCATGTACTCTGAGTAATCCACCCCTATAAGGTGGCCTGTGGGGCCCGTGAGCAGTTTGGCTGCAGACTGTAGACCCAGACCGGGGCCATGGCCCAGCTCCAGCACAGTGTCCCCAGGTTGGATGGCACACAGCTGCACAGCACTCTCCTCCAGGACCTGATTGTAAGCTGTGAGCCACTTGCTCACCAACCACCCTGCAAGTGATCGCGTGGGACGGCCCAGCTGTTTCCCCAGTGGTTCAGCCCACATGACTGAAAAAAACATGAAATATTTGGCTAAAACTTTCTGCTTTCAGGTTCAGCGGTGTTCAACGTGAGGACACGGTGTATAACATGTTATACATGGTTCGCCCTCACAGTGTGGCTGGACTTTGCTTATCATTATTTGTTGCGCAGTTAATGTTTAATCCGCTGATTTGTTTTAAAGCCAAGTAGAAGTTTATTAACGTTGTTATTACTGAATAACCAATTAAAGTTGAGCACTTGATTGAAACTTGTAGATTTACAGACTCAGAGTATCGGGCCATCATTTTTCTCCGTTCAGGAGAATCCAAACAGCTGACACGGTGCCCTCACGCAGCACGCAGTTCACACGGGTACAGGACAACATGGCTGCCCCTCTGACTCTCGGTGCCAGTTGCCGGGATAAAGCGCTTACCTACTTTCGTTTACAGTCAGCGCTCGTCGGCTCTCAGCCACGCCGCAGTTTAGTCTTCCTGGTAGTGGGAGGAGCTTGTGCTTCATCGGCGCACGCGCTGCTCCGTTCCGGGGTGTCCTACACCTCTTAAGTATCTCTGGCACTTCTTATCATCGACCACTTCCTGTAGTTTTCTTGTATTTTCTGGCCACACGGGTTACCGCTCATGTATGTATTGCGTAATAGCGAAAGAGAAAGAAAGAGAAATAAAAACTATTCAAAAAATAAAACAAAAATAGGTGTCACCCTCCCTCCACCCGCATTTCATTTATGAACGAGAGCGTCTGCTGCAGCGCTTCTGTAAATATACTACTGCGTGTCTAAACAAGTGCAGTCAAAGGTTTTGGAAATGTCCTCTGTCGTTGCTTCCTCCAATCATCCTATTTTGCACACACCCCCCTGCAGGGATTATATTTCTTTCGTTTTCATTTCCCGGAAGGGTTGATTGTGAAAATAGTGGCGTTTAAAAAAATCTTCGAGTGTGTTCGTTTAAAAGTGAGTTTTGTTTGAGACGTGACCCGAAGTTTGTTTTCATTCTGCTCATGAGGAAGTCCCTCTATTTTCTGTGCAGTCGAGCAGATTAAAGGACGTCTCCATGGAGAGCGTTTCCCCGTCACCTTTGATCAAGGTAAGTTAGTCTTTCAAAGCCTGTGGTCTAAAACCACAAACCTGGAATCCGACTCAGTTTTTGTTTGAGCTTTCGTGCCTTAGTCGTTGGACGGTGACCAGCAGCTGTTGTTTATGCTCTCTGTCGCTCAGCATTGCTGCTCCAAAACTGCTGAGTACTGTGACTATAGCCATTTGTATCGATGTTTTGTAGCAAGAAAACAGTCCTCCATCGATTGTACGTGAAAAGCAAGTCAACATTTATCCCACTGTGCATCACTCCCCACCTACCCAAGATCCTTTGGTTAGTCCTCCCACTCAAGAAGACTTGTGGCATCTGCCTGGAAGGCTGAGTGAGTTAAATTATCCTCTCTGTTCTACTTATCTGTTAATATTAATTGCAGATATGACTGCAGATACACATATGCAGCACCTTCTGCAAGCACATTA
Source organism: Copadichromis virginalis (assembly GCF_057382275.1). Taxonomy (NCBI): domain Eukaryota; kingdom Metazoa; phylum Chordata; class Actinopteri; order Cichliformes; family Cichlidae; genus Copadichromis; species Copadichromis virginalis. The sequence goes on along the minus strand of NC_140637.1, from coordinate 1,330,070 downwards.
GATTTGAAATGATGCATTTATTGTTTCCAGGAATTAACCCGTCCCTGTGGGATAAAGATGATGTTTCCCTGTGGCTCCACTGGGCTCAAAAGGAGTACTCGCTGCGCCGGCCGGAGAAGGGCCGATTTGAGATGAACGGCAGAGCCTTGTGTCTCCTCACTAAGGAGGACTTCAGACGCCGCTGCCCCAGCTCAGGTGGACATGAGTTAGTAGATCGAAGTCACCTGTTTCCGTGGCTGCATTTTCATATGAAATCCCTCATTTTTCTGCAGGTGATGTTCTGTATGAGATCCTTCAGTGTGTGAAGCAGCAGAGGAGGAGTGTGGTATGTGACCCGCCTAACACAACTCCTCCCGTGGCAGCTGGACACCTTCAGGGTCCAGTCAGCTGCCAGGTAATCGCTCACACAGTCCAAGAGCCACAGTCTCCCAAAGTCAGTGGCACCCCGGGTGAGTAAAATTAAGGAGTACATTTATAAATATATATACTGCTATACTACAGTTCAGTGTAAAGGCAGACAGATGTATTTGTACACAAGTTGTAGACTCAGAGTGCTTTACATGGGGCAAAAAAGAAAATGCATTAGATCAGCAATAGAATGTAAAAAAAGAAAAAATAGAGTAAAATTTAAAGAAATGACAAGAAACGTAGCAGTGTGTTGTGTACAGTAATTCAACAAAGACACACAGGGAGAGAGAAATGTTTTTGTTTAGATTTGAATGTGGCCATGATTGGACACACTGAACATTACCTGTTGGTCTGTGTACAGAATAATAGATAAAAGCACCTTTGGTTTGGTTCTCATCAGAGGCTCTGCCTCTTGTAAAGTTTTAGGAGGATCTCTAGTCTTCAGGAACATTTGTATCCACATAAGAACTCGTTTATTCTGGTTGGATCGTGGGTGTGAATACTTCCTGATCTACCACATGTGCAAACATATCACGTGGGAATCCTTTCTCTTTCCCACTTTTGTTTTACTCTACATGTGAGGACATCCATTGACTTCTTATCCCCCAAATTTAAAGACTGACGCTAATCAATGTTTGCTCACCCCTAACTGAAATGTTTTCCTTTGCTCTGTGCTTTTTCTTCACATGTGAGGAATAGTGATTCGCTGGCAAAGATGAAATAAACCCTCATTATTTTGTGATTGGGTACTTTGATTGACTTCTCTGCAAAAACGGATTTTATTTGCTCACCTAATTACATGATGCGTTAAGCAGTTATCACATAATTTATAATGATGAAGAAATGGAAATGCTGAAGTACCAGAACCATAAATGGTGTATGCGTACACTACACAAAGACACACACCCACAAACGTTTGTCAAGCAAAACAACTGTATAATCTTTCCCAGAAAAAGAATGTGTTGGCCAATGGTCTTCAGTTTCCTGGAAAAAGGATCCTTTAACTCTCAAGTTCAGAAGAATGACTTTGTTCTGCGCTCTGTCTGCTAGAAGTAAAACAGTCTCTGTGTTAAACATTAGCTTGTGCTAAGCCTGATATTATAAAATGTTCATGTGGCTGTAAAGTCACTTTTACTTTCACTTTAGCGTTTCACATTTCCTCATATTTCTGACTCACAGTTTTACCCGCTTTCACCACCACAGTGTTGGCTGCTGTCGGGGCCACTGTAAGCAGCCAGCCAAAATCAGTGTCAGCCCTTACAGATCGCCCCATCTGCTACACCTTGTCTGCACCACTCACACAAAAGAGTGAGTATGACAAATGGCCATAGCAGAAGTAAATTGTCCTGCAATTCCTACTGTTTCAGAGGCTTCATTTCTTTGTTGCCGTCTGTGTCTCTCAGACGGATCAGCGGGTACCTCAACATTGCACCACAATCAGGATGAGTGTAATCCCCAAACGAAGAACATCACCCCGGAGCCTCTGAACCTCTCCAGTCGACATAAGCCAAGGAGTCCGCTGCACAAGGCAAACGGTCGCATCCCAGGTATTGTTACAATAATTTGTTGACTATTGTGCTCTTCATGTATTTAATCACAGAAAACACACAGAATTGTTAAAACCGTGTCTCTTTAAAAAGTGAAGAAAAGAAATCTCATATATCATAAACAGCATTTTATATACAATCAGCAAATGCACCAATAACATGAACACACTCAGTTTCCTAGAAACTATTTTAAGTCCAACACGTTGGATTTGTTTGTGAGGTAAAGAGCAAAACAGACACAACATCCTGAAGCAATAACCCAAAAGTGGACCTGCGCTTTAAATATTCAATAGTTGGCTATTTTATTCTTTTGTTATGTCTAAATGACGGCTCAAAATGATATGTTAATGTCAGGCTTACAGGTACACTTGTGGTGAGAAGTTTCCTCGTCATGAGCGCGAATGTCGTGGCAATTTGAGGCTTTTAATGATTTTCTTTGAACTGTTCTTTGTCCGGGTGGAATGATTGTACAACATACATCTTTAATGACTTTCTCTGATCCACACAGGGAGAAAAGTATACATACATTCACTTAAATCTCTTAATAAGTGGTGATGAAAGTCCTGCAGTGTTGTTTAACTACAATTGGTCGTTTCTCTTTACCAAAATAATAAAAAAGAAAGAACACAGATAGAACTTCAGAAGGTCTCTTGAAATTTCTAAACAACTCCAGATTCCAATATTATCAGCAAGTGTGTGTAAGTACAAGTTATTCGAACAGTGCGACTACTCTCAAAACCAGGAAACCAACCAATTTACATGAATTTGACCATTTCTGCCAAGATGAATGGTAAGTGGCTTGTTGATGGCTACTAAATGCATCTTGCTGTGGGACATTCAACTATATGTTAGTGAGCCTGTGTATATATACTGTTGACCCTGTGTGGATTAGAGAGAACCTAAAATAAATATAAACTTGTGTACCTAGTTCTTGTTTTCTAAAGTCGTTAAAGATGTCTGCTGTACAAGAACAGGTCGAATAAATCATTAAAAGATGTAAATGACCGTGGCATTCATCCACATGATTAGTGCATGTACACTTGTGACTACGCCATTTTTATACGTGTTTATTGGAACGTGGCACTGAGAGTGAAAATATACTAAATGGTACTGAATTGAACTTTAAATACGTATATTTGTGACAGTAGTGTAAGTTCTGCCAACACGTGTGTTATTACTCTTCTAATCATGGCCAGAGTGCAGGCTGCTGTGGGACTATGTGTATCAGTTGCTTTGTGATGACCGTTACCAAGAATACATTCGATGGGAAGATCCGGACAGCTTGGTTTTCAGGGTGGTGGACCCCAATGGATTGGCACGGCTCTGGGGAAACCACAAGGTGAGTTCCCAGTTCTCTGTGCTTCATCCATCAGGAAAAACGGCTACACAGGTGGAGAATAAAACAAAACAGAAAAAAGCAGGGAACATTGGGGAAAAGTGAATAATGTAGTGCATGACTTGCATGACTAATGATGCATGATCTCTTTTTACAGAACCGAGAAAATATGACGTATGAGAAAATGTCTCGGGCTTTACGGCATTACTACAAACTGAACATTATCAAAAAAGAAAGAGGACAAAAACTCCTTTTCAGGTCTCGTCTCTGCTCCTTTCTTTGTCATCCGCTTTCTATTTTCCTCTTAAATAACATTCAAACTCATCCTTCCTGCCTGTTCGTCGCCTCCATTCAGGTTTCTGAAACTCCCTCAAGATATCAAGAAACAGCAGGTCGAGGCTTCCGGCGCCCTGGAGCACACTCCACCTCACGATGGCGACTTCCCGGACTCCAGTCCTACACAAGAGTTCTCTGAAGACCATTTTGAGGTTTCCCCTGATCGGACGTCTCCACAGCCTCCCCCGACTGGTGCACCAGTGAGATAGAATAAAACCGTGGATCATGTGTAGCAGCACGGCTCTTACCGAATAAAATAGGAGGTTGTAATATATTTATCTCGTGGTTTGAGCTTTCAGGGGAGGAAAAAATGCATGTACAGTCTGAAAAAACACAGTTGTGTTGTTTACTGTGAGATTATTATTATTATTTTTTCTCTGAATCAATGTGTGTATAACTGTGATCTGGGTAAACACTAATATTAAGAGTGAGGAAAACTGTGAAATTAATCACAGAATTATCCAGCCAGCAAAACTTAAAATTATCTGCTTCGTTCAATATAATCACATAACAGAGTTATTTTCATAAACTTTACAGGTCTTGCAGCTATGGGTTGGAAATGACTACAGTCCAATACGAGTTTAATAACATAAGAGAGGATAAATAACTGTTTTTGTTTTGAATGCTGGTTAATATTCAAGATTGTTTCCACCACTAGAAAAAAATTGCCATCAATAAGTCAAAATGTCAGGTTATTATCTCCCATTTTTGGTAGGGTATCTGAAAGTTTCAGCTTACGTAGTAATACCTTGAAATCTTCAGCGTAGCTCAGATTGGGATTTTTACAAATTGTTAGTTTTTTCAGTGGTGGAAAGCAGCTTTTTCTATCCGTAGGTTAAGTATTTGGTGTTTCATTGTGTGTGTGAAAAGTTTGCATTGAACTTGCTTTGGAAAAATAAATATTTTAATGTATACTTTATTGTCCCTGAGGGGAAATTTCTCTCTGCATTTAACCCATTCACTCAGTGAAGCAGTGGGCAGCCACTGGACACCCAGGGAGCAGTGTGCAGGGACGGTACCTCGCTCAGGGGCACCTCAGGGCAGCCGTTCAGTGGATTTGAACCCCCGACCTTCCGATCATGGGGCAACCACTCTACCTACTGAGCTATCCCAATTATATATGTTGGTAAAACATTTCATATAAATGTTTTTCTGAGATGAAAATGATAAAGTTAACTTCTTATGACAAGCCAAACGTCAGGACAAAAATAGATCGTTGCTAAACAATTGCAATATTCACTCATGACAGTTGAATGGTCTGAATTTTGCCAGCAGGGGGTGCTGTTGTAAATTTAATAGGATTTACAATTCAATGATTCAAATACTCGTATTTCCTACAGTGGTTCAGCTTTTGAATATTTTTAGTTTTAAGGAAAAGACAAAAAGTCACCACATGTTATAAGACAGGCCTTAAACAAGACTGGCTGAGCCATGGCTGATTTACTCGTCATCTGCGGATGCTCGTCTTTTACTACACCCATCTTTGACAATGCAGTTTTTACAGTATGGGCCTAAAAACATTTTGACCTATTAGGTATAATAACTCTGTTCAGCTGGAGCTGTAGAATTCGTAAAATAGAGGCTTGTGTAGAGTGTTTCACAGGCTTACATATCCATCTCCACTTTGTCAGTTTGATGTTAATTAAACAGATCAGACAGATGGCAGCACAGACGTAGACTGTAAACTGACATTTCAGCTTTTTATGTCCCCACCTGAATGCAAATCAGTTCGATAATTTACTTATTCAACATGTCGATTTGATCCAAATAGTATAAAAGCCGCATCTGTTACATTGAGATTAAGTTCATTTGAAACTGTCTAGGTAGCTGGCATGGTTTGAGCAAAATACCAGAGCAGCTTACATTACATCAATGTCTCCTCTAATATCCAACACTGCAAAAATAAGTCAGCTTTGCTTAAAAAATGCATGTAAAGTACCAAGTAAAGTAAAGTTAAGAAAGTTAGAAAAGCTAGTTTATTATTGGTGTATAATGCTTAATGAGGTACACAACAGACATACACCAAATTAACCCCTTAAGCCCCAACGCCTCCTGATACGAGGGCAAAAGGCAGGAGATCAGTTAGGCTTGGAGCTTAAGAGGTTAATTTAATTTTAAGAAAGTCAAGAGTCGCCTACTTGCAGACAATAGTAACATTATCTGTCAGGAGTCAGACATCTCATGTGACTCCTGTGTCCAACAGGCAACACTGCATGACGTAAAGATCAGGCGGAAGTCAGTAATTGCTACAGGAGCCTGGGTGATGCTAAATCACTGTTTCCAACTTTAGAAACCTCACCACATTAACAACACGACTGAAGTAAAGGTCACAACTCAACAAAACGAGTGTTTTAATCTTAGACATTAACAGTCCCATTAGCCTCCAGTGCAGAACCTTCTACAGGGAGTGCAGAATTATTAGGCAAGTTGTATTTTTGAGGAATAATGTTATTATTGAACAACAACCATGTTCTCAATGAACCCAAAAAACTCATTAATATCAAAGCTGAATGTTTTTGGAAGTAGTTTTTAGTTTGTTTTTAGTTTGAGCTATTTTAGGGGGATATCTGTGTGTGCAGGTGACTGTTACTGTGCATAATTATTAGGCAACTTAACAAAAAACAAATATATACCCATTTCAATTATTTATTTTTACCAGTGAAACCAATATCACATCTCCACATTCACAAATATACATTTCTGACATTCAAAAACAAAACAAAAACAAATCAGCGACCAATATAGCCACCTTTCTTTGCAAGGACACTCAAAAGCCTGCCATCCATGGATTCTGTCAGTGTTTTGATCTGTTCACCATCAACATTGCGTGCAGCAGCAACCACAGCCTCCCAGACACTGTTCAGAGAGGTGTACTGTTTTCCCTCCTTGTAAATCTCACCTCCACCTTGCTGGCGTCGGACTGGAGCTCTCTGCCCTTTACCAATCCAGCCACGGGCCCATCCATCTGGCCCATCAAGACTCACTCTCATTTCATCAGTCCATAAAACCTTAGAAAAACCAGTCTTGAGATATTTCTTGGCCCAGTCTTGACGTTTCAGCTTGTGTGTCTTGTTCAGTGGTGGTCGTCTTTCAGCCTTTCTTACCTTGGCCATGTCTCTGAGTATTGCACACCTTGTGCTTTTGGGCACTCCAGTGATGTTGCAGCTCTGAAATATGGCCAAACTGGTGGCAAGTGGCATCTTGGCAGCTGCACGCTTGACTTTTCTCAGTTCATGGGCAGTTATTTTGCACCTTGGTTTTTCCACACGCTTCTTGCGACCCTGTTGACTATTTTGAATGAAACGCTTGATTGTTCGATGATCACGCTTCAGGAGCTTTGCAATTTTGAGACTGCTGCATCCCTCTGCAAGATATCTCACTATTTTTGACTTTTCTGAGCCTGTCAAGTCCTTCTTTTGACCCATTTTGCCAAAGGAAAGGACGTTGCCTAATAATTATGCACACCTGATATAGGGTGTTGGTGTCATTAGACCACACCCCTTCTCATTACAGAGATGCACATCACCTAATGCTTAATTGGTAGTAGGCTTTCGAGCCTATACAGCTTGGAGTAAGACAACATGCATGAAGAGGATGATGTGGACAAAATACTCATTTGCCTAATAATTCTGCACTCCCTGTATACTCTGAAATATCAGTCAAGTAATTATAAATTAAATATTGACTATCACTCTTATATATGATACTGATGAACAGAAGATCGCAGAAGCGTTTTATTGGCAACAGCTGGGAGTTGATCAGTTTATGTGCACTCAGTAAAACTTTCCACCTTCTCTCATCTTGTTTAAAGTGTTTTTATTCAAATAGTATATATGCGAAAGTATTTTGGTTTATGCATTGCAACCATGGAGCTACACAACCTCCCAACATTAGAAATCCTTGTTTTACCCCTGTTCACATGAGCGTGACCAACATGCTATGTCTAATTGCAATGAATTTAAAAACACTGACTGTGAAACCCTCTCCCAAGATCTGAGTGGATAGTTCATCTAAGTTCGCCTTAGCTTGTTCTCCATTTTAAAAAAAAGCTTTTCTCCATTTACAATATTTAAACAGATCATTGAAAATGACCTCCGGAGTTTCCAGTTATCAGTACACTGAAGGTCCTCAGTACATCTCCTTTTCTGGTTCAGGGTTCCTGGCCACCTACCAGTTAGGCGTCGCCCAGTGCTTCCTACATTATGCACCCTGGATACTTCACTCCGCACCTAGCATCCTTGGCTCATCTGCTGGTTCTCTGGTAGCAGCTGCTGTGGTTTGTGAAATGAATCTAAGTAAGTGACTCTTTCTTATGTTCTGCAATGACTTCTGTTGGATGTATTCATTACACATTTATTCCCCCAATCCTCTAATTCACAGTTACCATTCGGGATGAGATGATTCATTTTGCCAAGGAAGTGAAGTCTTTTACCCTTGGACCACTGAACCCCTCAATCAAGCTTTTTCACTGGCTGGAATGTATTTTAAACAAGCATCTTCCGCCTAATGCGCACCAACTGGCCAACGGTCGCCTTGCTGTTACCATGACCCGTCTGACGGATGGCGAGCAAATTCTCATGTCTGATTTTGACTCCAAAGAAGATGTAGTACAGGTACGCTTGCTCTGCTGTTTTGGAGCTCAGAAATAAGAAAAGTAAAAAACAAACCTTAATAACTATGTTGACTAAAAACTGTTGTGTGCTGTGTTCAGGCACTGCTTTGTAGCTGTTTTTTGCCTGGTTACTGTGGTTTTGTACCTCCATCATTCAAAGGAGTAGTGAGTATTTGGTGGCCTCAAAACTTCCCTCCACGCACCTTGTGAGCCCTGTTTTCAAAATAAAAATCCCAAATGTTAATCTCTGCTGCAGTTCTATTTGGATGGTGGCTTAAGCGGCATTCAGCCTATAGCGCCTGGATCCTCCAGTCGCACACTGACCGTGTGCCCATTTTCTGGAGAGAGTGACATCTGCCCTGGCGACGCACCATGTTGGCTGGACATTGTAACGCATGGTGTCACTTTAAAGGGCAATTTGGACAACAGCTTCAGGTTCATCAATGCCATTTACCCAACTTTGGAGGTCAGACCCAAACTATATGTGGCCATATCCTATACTGCCTGTATCCCCATCTCTATCCTCAATCTATTATTGTGTAATAGTTTGTGTTTAACATTTTTAGAAATATAGCAAAGGAAATTAAACATTATGCTACAAAACATTACATTATTTTTGATCTTTCATTTCATTGTGTCACATTTAATTATGTTTATGTCATTTTTTCCTCTCCAGAATATGGAGGAAGCCTTTCACAGTGGCTACAAAGATGCTGTTCATTTCCTTCAGAGTAATGGTGAGTCAGGTGCTAGTTACAAAGAAAGAAAGAAAGAAAGAAAGAAACAAACAAACAAACAAACAGTTTTTCTTGGCTAAACTTAATCTACCTAACTTTCTCTTTAATTCCTTTCTCTCATGTTCAAAACTGTCCCAAGGGCCACTTAGTGTTAATCAGAATATCACATGGCTTCATCTGGAAACCATGAAAGATGAAGAGGAGAAGAAGAAGCTGGAAAACGGGACGACCGAGCTGACATCTTTTATAGACAACGGAACCATTCAGATGAGCGACTCGACCACACAGGAAGCTGCACAGTATCCTCCTCTCCATTTTGATACTGTGAAAAACGGCATGTTTTGAACACACTCACAGGCACAAATATTACTAATAGGGAAATAGCAATTTCATAGCAATGTAAATGAAATCTGACGTTGGTCAGTTTGTCAATGTGATGTCAACAGAACGATGAATGATTCAGTAGAAACTCAACCAGAACATTCATATTGTTCCACTTTGCCTTTGCAAAGCTATCTTTGTTCATGTCTGCGTTTCAGTGTTGCTGAGCAACGTGATGACTTATCTGAACATGTTTGGACTCCCTGCAAGAATCCTATCCTACCTGCTCCTGCCCCTCATGCTGTCTTATTACGCTGTGCTGCAGAACAGGGACAGGTAATGAACACGCTGAACACAGACAGGCCAGCAGAAACTTTGTGTGCTCCGAAGCTCTGAAACTCTCTTTGTTTTTGTTTGATAAACAAAGAAGAAAGAAAACAGCTCGATCGTTTCACTAATGACCATAAATTTCTGAGATGATGTGATCATCATGAGGTTGCTGGGTAATTCCAGGAAACGGCTGCTAATAGATGGTGACGGAGTTCTGTAATTCCTACTTTTGTGCAGAGACATAATGTGGTAATGTCTCTTATACCTTTTAGAATTACTGATAGCAGTGCTTTCCATTGTTTATCATTATGCAACACTACATTAGCTGCAACCTGCAGCTTTTTACTTAGCTTCTTAATTTTTGTTTTTAGAATGACTGATCTCGCTCAACGTTCTGCAAGAAAATAAAGAAGTCCCAGATTGTCAGACTATTGCCTTAAACAGAGGCAGCATCTCTGCAACACATCCTAATCATCCCAATACAGCACGATGACCAGCAGCTACACCTCAGACTGTACAGACTGAAGTTAGCATGTTAAAAAGTTCATGACAGTACAGTTAGAGAAGATTGACCAAGGAGGAGTTTTTTTCTAATAGTTGAGAAGGCCTCTTCTCTCTAAAAAGAAGATTGCAGCATGCCTTAAGTTTACAAAGCTGCATCTGGAACAATGTACTGTGGAGAGCCAAGATCAACGTGAGGATGTTGGATTTAATGCCCTGCGCCATATTTAGAGAAAACCAAACAGAGCATGTCGACACAAACACCCCATACAAACTGGTTCTGCCAGAACTTTACTTCCCACTGTCTCCAGTGTAGAGCGCCTTGAGACAATTATTGGTGTTTTTTGGCACATATATATATAGATCAACTTTAATTGAATTGAAGAAATCTTGTAAAGAAAATGGGCCTAAACCCCAACACAGTGATGTGAAAGACTGATTAGTCATACACAAAAAGCTCTTGCTGTTAAAGGTGTGCTTAGTTTTCTTCGTTTTTTTGCTAAACCAATAATTACACATTGTAACGTGTCATGTTTTATTGTTCATCTGAGGCTGTATTTATCTCATTTTAAATTCTGGTGAGGACCAGACGATATTTCCTAATATGTAAAACAATTAAAGACAGCGTATTTTCTTTTTCACATTACTGTACTTGTAGTTTGTTATTTACTTTTTATGCAGATGCAATCACTGTGACCTCTCTATTTCCACCAGGCTGGAGTTGCTGTTCGAGCAGATGCCTGAGCTTCTTCTGTTGACTTGGCACACCATGAGAGTTTTCACCTTTTTCTTTTTCGAAGGAGCTGTCTCTACCATCAAGAAGAATATAAATGAAAAGTAAGATGGCATCTCGTATCTTAAATTATTACACTGTTTATTGCGTATAGGATTTATATAGAATTATTTTACTTGAAATCTTAACCGTTTTCAATCTCAAGTATTTCAGCCAAACTCAACTGAACTTGAATATCTCTGTTTTAGCATCATGCTGGTCGCCCGGGCGCTGTGGCAGAAAGACCAGGCGCAGTCTGAGGCATCACAAGGCCGGAGGCAGCCATCGCCTTTCAACGAGTTTTCTTCACGTTCAGAGAATGCCAGTGAAAAATCATCTCCGGTTTACAAGAAACCAAAACAACAGTCTTTGTGAAATACTGCTGTAAACAAGTGAAGTGCAGATTTCCATTTAACATGTTCTAAAGTGTTGAAGAGTTTGCAGGCTTGTAATTTACGAAAGCTGAGTACAGTATCTGTATCTATGTTTTCATACTTGTGAAATTGTGTTGCTGAGGCAGTGGAGTGCAGACCTTCACAGTTGGCATAGTTTTGTCATTATTGGTTCTTTAACACTCAACGTTGTGCTGGATGTAGAATCCTTTACAGAATTTATGAAGAAGTTATGAAACCAAACAAAACCTGAAGGTGTTTGACCTGAAGATGGTAGGATGTAAAAGGCCACTGAAAGGTGGTAATCAACCCTTCAGAATTACTTTCATTTCCTTGGAGAACATTGTAACTACAATCTGTAAAATGCACTATAGTTAAGCTCTTCTAGAAAAAAGTCAACATGTCTTAGTCTTCAAAGAAACTAATGAAATGTTTTATAGTTTAATGTCATTTTTAAGCACAAAATGTGACAGCAAGTGGTTGTGGTCTGTCTGAAAATGCCGTCCTGTTTATCTACAGTAAGTGCTCTTTCAGAGTTGAAAAATCAGAACATCACTGACAAAAACACTCATGGTTAAGACTCTCCCAGTTCTCTAAGATACTGGAAAAACTCTTCATAAAAAGATTTGACAGTTTTGTGGAAAAATATGAATTAATGACAGATAGTCAGTATGGGTTCAGAAACAACAGATCAACAGCTTTGGCACTGATAGATTTAATGGAAAAGATAACGGAATGTATGGATAATAAGAGGTATGCGCTCGGAGTTTTCTTAGATCTAAAGAAGGCGTTTGATACTGTTAATCATGAAATTCTATTAAAAAAACTGGAAAAGTACGGGTTTAGGGGAGTGGTTTTGGAATGGTTAAAAAGCTATGTAGGGAATAGGCAACAATATGTACAAATAAATGAATATAAATCTAATTTGATGGATATAGCTTGTGGAGTACCTCAAGGTTCAGTACTGGGTCCAAAAATGTTTATTATGTACTTAAATGATATCTGCAGAGTATCGGAGATTTTAAAGTTTGTAATATTTGCAGATGACACAAATATACTGTGTGCAGGTGGGGAATTGCCACAGGTTTTGGAAATGATCACACAGGAATTAACGATATTAAAGAAGTGGTTTGATATAAATAAATTATCATTGAATCTCGATAAAACCAAATTTATGTTGTTTGGAAACCAAAAGAAAAACATCGAAGTAGAAATATGTGTTGACAATGTATATTTAGAAAGAGTAAATGAAATAAAATTTCTTGGGGTGATCATTGACCACAAGCTCTGTTGGAAGCCACACATTACTTATGTTCGGGGGAAATTGGCACGGGGCATTGCCGTCCTGGGGAAAGCAAAGCATATGTTGGATCAGAAAGCACTGCACATTTTATACTGTGCTTTACTACTGCCATATATGAGCTACTGTGTAGAGGTCTGGGGAAACACATACAAAAGTAACACACAAACAATAACTATAATACAGAAAAGGGCCATTAGATTAATAAATAATGTAGGGTACAGGGACCATACAAATGCACTCTTTGTCAAAATGCAAGCTATTAAATTCCAAGACTTGGTGAAGCTTAAAACAGTGCAGATAATGTATAAAGTCAGAAATAAATTGCTTCCCAAAGAAATCTGTAAATTGTTCATAGAAAGAGAAGGTGGGTATAACTTAAGAGGGAAGTGGAATTTAAAAATACAAAGTGCTAGAACAACTTTAAGAACTATGTCAATCTCAATTGCAGGAGTTAAATTATGGAACAGTCTAACAGAAGAAATAAAAGACAGTCAAAACATAAAACAGTTTAAAGTAAAATATAAAAACCTAATTTTAAATAAGTATAAGAATGAAGAAAACGGGGTTAACCCAGGACGGTAATGTTGCTGGTAATGGTGTTGCGGTTCTTTTTTGTTTTTTTGTTTTGTTTTGGTTTGTTGTTTTTCCATAACTTGTGTATCTGCAAATATACACATTCTGTATTTTTCATATGAAAGAAACTATACTGTGGTGGGGCTTGCTAATTTCTTGTTTTTGATTTATGTATGTTATGTTTTGTTTTACTTCATATGTTTATATGTTTCATATGTTGTTTGTTTAATTTAAGACAAAAAAAAATTTAATGAATGAGAGGTAAAACTTGAGGGGGTAGGGACAAATAAGTAAATACTTCAGCCTACTCCTTTTCAAACAAATAATGGAATGATATTTTGTAATGATTGTGAAGGCACATGTTTGAAATGTTTGAAATAAAAATGAACTGAACTGAACTGAACTGAACTGAATTTAGCTGCAGGGTGACGGTCAGTCCTGTGATGAGCTGTTACACAATAGGGCTCTTTCATCGTTACCTCACTATCATTTTACAGCGATTCGGTGGTGAACCGCTGTTGCCTACGGCATGTCTTCATTTCATTTCCAGACGTAGCTTAATAACGATCAAGGAATTCTGGGAAAGGGCACAAATACTAATGTGTGACAAGGCAAGTTTGATGTCAAAGGAGCAGAAACCTACTTTCTAAGGCTTATTTGCCTTGTATCAAGTCTTTGTGTTGCTTTTCTAAAATTTAGCTGTTAATAGCTCCTGTCTTCCAGTCTATGCTTGATGCTTTTGGTTTCATTTGACCGGCCTGTTGTTATAAATTAGGCTAAATTGAGTTGTAGCCTTAGGACCTTCTTCATATTGTGCAAACTTTTGCTACCTGGCTGACAAACATGCCCCCGTATGGAGATGTACTGTTAAAAAGAACTTGGCTAGATAATGAATTTAAGGCTGCAACGTCAGAAAGAGATATAGCAAAAGCAAATAATTCTGTCAGTCCACAAGAGTGGGCAAGATATCGCGAGTTAAGAAATCAAGTAACTAAACTGAATATGTGCAAGAAGAAAGAATATTGTCAACTGAAGCTCAAGGAGGCCAGTAAGGACGGAAAGAAGGTGTGGGAAGTTTTAAATATAATGGGTAGAGATCTTGCTCCGGTGGTGTCTCACATCTACACGGGTGGAACGTTTATGAGTAAAGCTATGGCCAATAATGTTTTTAATTACTACAGCAATAAAATAACAAATTTCAAATCTAATATGAGCCGAGGCGATCCCAGTTTATCACTTATACAGGATGTTATCGTGAATAATAAGCAAAGCCAATTTAAGTTTGAGGCAGTGAGTGTTGAGATGGTAGAGCGCTTATTGATATCACTTCCTGACGATACATCCTCTGATAACACAGACAGCAAACTGCTCAAAGTTGCAGCCAAGTTTGTGTCCCTATGTCACATATGTAATAGATCTTTGGCATGCAGCTCATTTCCATTGCAGTGGAAAGAATCGAAAATAATTCCCATCCCTAAAAACAAGAACGACGTTTTTAATGGTGTCAATAGCAGACCGATTACTGGTCTAAGTAAAATTATGAAAATCAGTTACTCACTCAGTTTCAACATGCCTACAAACCTGGTCACTCCACCAGCTCAGCTCAGATAACTGGTATAAACATCTAGATGATGGGAACCTGGTCGGGTTGGCATTCGTGGACTTTAGTGCTGCATTTGATTTGATAAATCATGATCTCTTAATAGATAAACTAAAATGTTATGGATTTTCACCAGCTGCTTTGTGCTGGATGGAAAGTTATTTGTCTGAAAGAAGGCAACAGGTTTATTATGATGGTTATTTCTCTGAGGGCTGTGAAATGAACTGTGCTCTACCCCAAGGCAGCTGCCTCGGTCCACTTCTCTGCTCAGTCTTTACGAATGATCTGCCGTACGTCCTGGATAAATCTCATCTTGTAATGTATGCTGATGATTCCACCATGTTTTACTCTGAATTGACCAGTGCAACAAGATTTGCTGAACATATTTGACTGAATAAGTAAAAACAACATGATTTTAAATGTATCCAAATCCATGTTAATAGGAAGTAGAGGACGCTTAGTCAACAGCTCACAGCTAAATCTTTCCATAGCTGGATCGGTATTAGAACAGGTCACCCAGACTAAATTACTTGGTGTTACCATAAACCACCACCTTTCATGGTCTCAGCACATCAACTCTGTTATAAGGAAAATGGGACAGGGCATAGCTATAGCTAGGAAGTGCTCCTTTTGTATTACTTCTGTTATGAAAGATGTCATTAATGCACTAGTGTTATCTCATCTAGAGTGCTGCTCAGTCATTTGGTCAGCAGCTAATAAGACAGATCTGAACTTCAGTTAGTCCAGAACAAGGCGGCCAGATTAGTGTTAAGGTGTTCATACAATACAAATATCGATAAAATGCACAATAAACTTCCTTGGCTTTCTGTAACAGCCAAATTATACAATGACTTACTTGTATTTTTAAAGAAAGCAATACTGGTAAACACACCATATTTGTTTTCTGCTCAGTTGCAGCATCCAGATGAAATGCATAATCATAGTACATTTGGTAACTCCTCCGGTTAAAAGCAACTTTTTGTTATATTCAGAGCATCTTTTCAGTGGAATAAGTTGCCTTATGCAATTAGAGAACTGGCTTCTATTCATAATTTTAAAAATGACTTAAAAGCCTATTTAGGCAGCTTTTAATTTATTGTAAATATTGTAAGAGGGTAAGGTCATTTGTAATGGAAATGTGTGTATTTTGTCATAGTGTTTTTCCTGGGGGTTTGGGCCCCAGGAAGACTAATGGGGTTCCTTTTAAATAAGCAAACAAATAAACAGAGATGACAGAAAAACACATCAATGGTGTCTAGACAGGCTTAAATCAGGGGTGTGGCTTTATTAACGAAAGTACACCGCTTTCTCGGGTGACCATCTAATCCACTTTCACACTCCTGTCTGAATGGAAACATGTGTCGACACAGAGAGGAACAGATGATTTTGATCTCTCAGCTCCATGTCCTTTTTCATACAGATGGCCTGCTACCTGCAGATCCTCTTATATAATAAATGTGGATGGATGATACAGATAACACACACATCTGGTGCTGTTCCGCATCAGCCGCTGATCCAGCCAGTCAACTGGCAGTAAGCTGGCTTTGCGAAGAAAGAAAGATGCCCTTGCTGGTTTTTCAGTTTTTGAGAGTATGTGGCAGACTTGTCATATAAAGACAACATGGGATAAAGGCTGGAAATGCACAAGTTCTTTTTTTGTGTACTTTTAACTTTAGATTAAAAAAAAACTTGTGCCAAACTAGGTCATAACATAACGCAGAATGAGATTCATCCTCTGTCAGGATGTAAAAAATGTAACAGCATTCTCAAAAAAATGAAATGAATGTGTGCATTTTCCATCGGGCCCTGAATTATGTATTGTTGTTTTTGTTTTTTGTTTTAACTGGGCCCTTACTCGTCAAACCCTCTGCTCAAAAGCAATAAAAAATTAGGACTGACATCAGTAAAACTGAGTTCACATTGCTCACTGTCTCTTTAACGACGATATCTCTAAAAGTACATTCAGTAATCTGCAACTGAGTGAGTATACCGTAGAGTGATTGCTATGTGAGTTGAGGAATAATTGATTCTAGGTTGTTTTTTTGCTTCTTTATGAAATTTCTGTCACTGATAAAATGCTGCAGAGACACATCTGGAGGTTGACTTGTTTTTTAATGATAGTCTTAATGCTTTTTTGTTGCTTGAGATGATGAAAATGGGTTTTGACAAATACTGCCTTAAAGGTATAGATGATCTCCATCTGGTTCTCCGTGCTATTAAAGCACACACGCATAAACACAACGTCAAACCAAGAGAAACACATCAGATATGTGTCTCAGTAAAAATATGTATCTTGTGTTTGTGTGAGAGTTTATGCTCGTTTATCTTTGCCCAGTGTCACTGAAAACACTTCTACAAATCAAAGTGAACCAAAATCTCTCCTCAAGTAAATACAAAAAGGCATTTTTAAAATTTATGATTTCATTTATTAACCTCCTAGGACCTGGCATCCACATATGTGGACATCACATTTTGGGTTATTTAGACCAAAATACTCAATTTTGCTCTACAAGGGCCTGATATCCACTGACGAGGACATTATGCTGCTGCTGTTCTATCAAAATTTTAAACGAATATCCTCATATGTGGCTCTGATTTTTCTTAGAAACAAAAATAAGGTGAAAAAACCCTGGTAATTCTTTGTTTTAACATTCATCAGGTCCCAATCAGCCCAAATATCAAAGAGAAATAAAAAATGCTGCTGTGGAAGAGTTCGGGTCTTTTTTTTTTTTTTTTTTTTTTTTTCTAAATGACATCAGAAACAGCAGTATGCGACATTACGTGATGGCAGAGCTTCAGTTCATCCTTTGTCATTTTTTTTTTTTTTTTTTTTTAATAAATAGGACAGGGGGAATGAATGAGAGAGAGAGGGGGAGAGAAAGAAAGAAAACCAAAGGGGAGAAGAGACGGTGAGAAGGGGGGGGAAGAGAGACAAAAAAAAAAAAAAACTCCTGGGTCACCTGTATGGAGAAAAAAAACCAAACAAACAAACAAACAAAAACAAACAGAGGAGACAGCAAACAACAAAGAGCAACATAATAATAGAGAAAACAAAGCACCATCACAATAAACTAGCTAGTCATAGATATCAGTATTTACTAAGTAATAAACGATATTGTGCAGCACGCAAGATAGACAGCGCACAGTGTGCTTTGAGGCAGCAGCCAAGAAAGCTTTAGTCCGCGTCTGTGAATACCCATGTGTGCATACCTGTGTGGATCAGCATGCTTGCATTCCAAAGGTTTCTCCATGTAATGATCTGCTAGGGAGTGTGGGGGGGCCACAGCCCCGTCCTCCAGGGTGTGAAGCAGGTATGGAGGAGATCAAAACTCCAGACATCCAGAGGCCCCCAGAACACAAGAGACCAAGGAAGACCAACAGAGGGGCAGCCGCGCCACTGTCCCAGTAAGAGCTGAGGAGAGTCCCAGATGAGGGCTCGCCCAGCAGCCGCGGAGCAGAAGTCAGGGGGAGTTGCAGTGACGCGCCCGTGAGCTCCGCCGGCCCCCAGCTGCGCCTGAGTGACCGAGCCCCAGGCCGAGAGGCCGGGGGCACCCCACCTCCAAAGGGGCCCGAGCGAGCCCCAGGCCCCAGGCCCCGACAAGCGGCCGCCAAGGAGTGAGCCGGTGTGTACCCGGACGCCCACCCCCAGACACAAAGAACCACCAACACACCGACACCTGAGGGAGTCCGCCACCGGCAGGGGAAGTGGTGGTGGGTGGAGATAGGCCTCCAAACCTTGGAGGGCCTGAGGTGTCCCCAGAGAGGTGGCGTCTGATACCCAACCTGACATATAGACACAGACATACAGGCACACACAGACCCAAACATCCATTCCCACCCTCATGCTCTCATATGCACTCACTCCACACTCAACCAACGTGGAGACAGACATAAAGAGACGCTGTACACACAATCACACTCCCCAAGCGTACTCTACAAACCGGGTCTAGGTACCCTTGCCCCTGGAGGGGGGAATTGCACCCAGACCCAGGTGGTGTTACCCTTTTCCCTGCGGTGGGGAGAGGCAGACCACCCCGACTCCGCAGCAGCAGGGAGGCCCCACACCCCAGACCGCAGTCGGACGGCCAACTCCTCCTACTAGCCCTCCCGCTCCAGCAGGCCGCAGAGAATGGGGGTGGGAGAAGACTCCAAACCTCCCTCCACCCGCTCATTGTAGTGTTGATGCATATGTGTTCTAAGGTGCAATTAAAACCCAGGAGGGCATGGAGCTACCTGCCAAGGAGCAGCAGGTAAGCGCATAGTCCCTCCTGCTAACCCTCAATGACTAAGTGTATTTAAAATTGAGAGGTGGGCAACGACGTCAGGGGTGAGGTATACACCCTGATGGTGATTTGGACTCCGTGATTGTGCCCACCCCCAAGATCCTATATGTATGTGTAATGAGAGTGTGAATAATGTGAATGTCTAAGTTGTGGGATAAAATTGAGGCAGAGGCAGCCAGAAGGGGACAGGGGGGGGGGGGGGGGTAGCCTCCTCTGCACCCTGGTGACATACCCCCACTCCAAGGCCCTGCATGTGTGGGTGGTTGTGGAGGAGCGGGAAGAGGGAGGCAGCTGGAGATGGGGAGGGAAGGAAGGGAGGGGCAGGTAACCCCTCCCTGGGGCCAGCTCCCCCGCTGACCCCAGTAGGCACTCCCACCCTCCGCGACCCGCCAGGGAAGGGGGGCCCAGGCCCATCAGACCGGGGCCCAGTGCAGTAGCGCCCCCCGGCTCCACAGAGCCCTGGACAGTCCACCCAACCCCACCACAGAGAAAACTGCACCCACCCCACCAACCACACATCTTCCAGACTACATAAGACGGTAAACGCCCAGGCTGAGATCTTCCTCCACCTCTCCTGTATCTCCCCCTCCTGCAGAGAGTTCCTGAGAGAAGAAAGCTCCTGCAAGATGTGACCATCCCCCCCACCAGTTGAAGAGCCCCCCAGGCGGCTCGATGCACCGGCGGCACCCTGCTCCAGGGCCGGGCCCCCATGCACCCACCCGCCCACAACCCCGGCAACACACCAACCAGGACCCGAGCCCCCGAGGCCCGGCCCGGGCCCCAGCCCAGAGACGGAGCGCCCCCAGAACCTCACGCCCATCCCGGACCCACCCAGGGGCAGCCAGGTTGCCAGGTCAGTAACCCACGTCCGTCAGCACAGACCCTCCCCTAGCCCCGCTGCACGCAGCCGCGAGGAAACAGTCACCTGAGAGCCAACAGAGCCCTCAACCGGACGTGACCGCTACCCCGGGTTGAGCCCCCCAAGGAAGATGCCTCCGGGGAACCCCCCGACGCCCTAAGCCTGTCCCTACCCCCTCACCAATCACAACAGTGAAGGCGGGACCAAACTATGACCCCCCACCCCCACTAGGTGATGGAGCTGATAAAAGGGGCCCAGAGCAATTGATCTAATGTGGTGGCAGAGGCTGTATCAAGACTAATGTAATCTAATAGATAATTTCTATATTGGTTAGAATTAAGATTATTTTTATTTTTCCAGTTCATGAGGACTGTTTTCTTGGCTATGCATAGGGCAGTGAAGATCATATGGGCTATATTCTTTTCTGAAGTGACATTATCTAAGCTGCCCAACAAACACACTAAGGGGGAAGTTGGAATGTTACATTTCAGACATTTTGATAAGTCTTCACATATCTCGCGCCAAAACTTTTGCACTGGTGGACAGAACCAAAGAGCGTGGATGTAATTGTCTGGTGTATTGCCTTGACAGTGTGAGCAGTTGTTGGAAGATGTAAAGCCCATCTTGAACATCCGATGACCTGTATAGTGCACTCTATGAAGTATTTTGTATTGTATTAATTGCAGACTGGGATTTTTAATTAATTTAAAAGTTTTTAAGCAAATCTGAGACCAGAAGTTTTGGTCTAGGTTGACTGATAAATCTGCTTCCCACTTTGCAGTAGGAAGGGATATTGATTCATCTAATTTAGAAAATGTTCTGTATATTTTAGATAATAATTTGGGGGATTTAAGAGTAAGAAAATGTGCCGCACTTAGTGGTGTTTGTAATTCAACTTGACTGAGGTTAAATTTCTTTTTTACTATGGATTTAATTTGTTGATATTCTAAAAACCTTGTCTTGTTGATCCCATATTGTTCAACTAGTCTGTCAAATGGAATAAATTCTGTTCCCTCTAATATATGTTCTAAGTATTTAATTCCTTTACAACTCCATTCTGGGAAATTAATCATATTATTGTTTTGTAATATGTCAGGGTTGTTCCAGATAGGTGTACGTTTGCATGGGATTAATGAAGACTCCGTTATTTTTAGAAACTCCCACCATGCTGTTAGAGAAAAGCTGATGTTGATACTTTTAAAGCATTCATGTCTTTTGATGTTTGAGCTAATAAATGGTAGGTCTGAAATCTCTAGATCCTTGCATAGTGCCTGTTCAACATCTAGCCAGGGCTCAACTAAGAAGGTATGTTTTAACCATTCTGAGATGAACTGAAGCCTGTTGGCTAAGAAGTATTGGTGAAAATTAGGCAGATCTAATCCTCCTCTATCCTTGGTTCTTTGTAGCGTTTTTAAGCTAATACGCGGGGGTTTATCTTTCCAAAGGAATTTGGAAATATATGAATCCAGAGATCTGAACCAATCTTGTGATGGTTTGTTAGGGATCATCAAAAATAAGTAATTTATTTTTGGCAAGATCATCATTTTTATAGTGGCGACCCTTCCCATGAGTGATATGGGTAAAGATTTCCATCTAGTCAGATCGCCTTCTACTTTCTTTAGAAGTGGGATGTGGTTTAGTTTAGTTAAGTCTGAAAGCTTAGGAGAGATATTAATACCTAAATATTTAATATTTCCGGATTGCAGTGGGGCAGAGGAAGAATTATGGAAGGAGCAGTTAATGGGGAGAAGTGTAGATTTTGGCCAGTTAATTGAATAATCTGAAACTCTTGAAAACCAGTTTATTAAAGTAATTACCTCAGAGAGGTTGGTTTGTGTGTTTTGCAGAAAAAGCAACACATCATCCGCATAGAGACTGATTTTATGTTCTATGTTCTTACATTTTATGCCCTTAATTGTTGTAGCCTGTCTAAATGCTGCTGCTAGAGGTTCGATAAAAATTGCAAAAAGTGAAGGGGAGAGTGGGCATCCCTGTCTGGTGCCCCTCAGAAGATAGAAGCTGGAGGATGTCTGGTCATTTGTTCTGATACGAGCCGTTGGGGAATTGTATAATATTCTTATCCAGTTTATGAAAGAGTTTCCAAAACCAAATTTGTGTAAAGTTGCGAATAAAAATTTCCAATTAACTCTGTCAAATGCTTTTTCTGCATCTAGAGATAATATTATGGCTTCGATGTTTTTATCGTATGAGTAGTCTATTAAATTAAGTAATCTACGAGTGTTTGTTGAGGAGTGCCGACCTTTTATGAAACCAGTTTGGTCAGGATGAATTAAGAGGGGGGTCATTTTCTCTAATCTCTTTGAGAGAGCTTTGCAGATTATTTTAAGGTCTACATTTAAAAGAGAAATTGGACGATAGCTTGAGGGAAATAAAGGGTCTTTGCCTGGTTTTAGCAGGAGACTAATGTTGGCAGAATTCATATTTGGTGGTAGTCTGCCCTTTTCCTCGATTTCCTGCAACATGCTGTGGAATACTGGTGCCAAAATTGTCCAGAATTCTTTGTAGAATTCTGCAGGGAAGCCGTCTGGACCTGGAGCCTTATTATTGGGCATACTTATCAGGGCTTCCTGGAGTTCACTTGGCGTCAGTGGCGAATCCAATTCCATTGCTTGACTGTCTAGTTCGGGTCTTAGGAGGTTAAGGAAAGAAGCTCTCCGTGTGTCTACCTGGCCCCATGTGAAAAAGTAGTTGCCCCCTAACGGTAATAACTGGTTGTGCCACCCTTGCCAGCAAGAACTGCAATCCAGTGTTTGCAGTAACTTGCAATAAGTCTTTCCTATCGCTTTTAGTCTACTCTTCTTTGAAGGATTGTTTTAATTCATCCACACAGGAGGATTTTCAAAGTTTAAACTCAGGCTAAAGCATCTAAACTGTTGCTTTGAGTCAATCGGAGATAGATTTTCTGCTGTGTTTCAGATCATCGTCCTGCTGCAAAACCCAAGTGTGCTTGAGCTGCTTAGGGTACGAGCATTATCAGCATTTACATAACTCTTGGAAATTGTTTGAATTACACTTTCATCATTAAAAATTATATAATTTATGTGTAGTTAATATAAAAATGTGGCTGTAACTGACTACTTCGTCTTACACAGTGAACATGTTTCATTGTGTAGCGGGCAGGAAATAGAACGCAAGCGCAGGACTCATACGAGGGGAGGGATGAACTCAAAACGGCAGCTTTACTGCTGAAAAAACAGATTGGTACTGAACTAAACACAAGGAGCTATAAACAAGAAACTCAAATCAAAAACCAGAGACATGAGGGAGCTACACTGGGAACACAGGGAACTGGAGCACGGAGGAAACGCACAGCGTGAGGGAACGATGCGACAATGAATGGAGGTGAGCACAGACAATAAATGCACAACGAGACCCTAACCCTAACCCCCTCCGACAGCCAAACCCATCTGTTCTCTGATTGGATTGTTACATTTGTGATTGACATGACATTGACCAATCAGATGAAAGGAAGAAAAATAGGGTCAAAATTCGTACTTGTAACTTGCAGGGGTTTTTTTTGGCTAAGTGCACACACAAATTCTTTTTACACATACAAATCCCGATTTACAAGTACAAAATATTTATGACCACATTTTGAGCCCATATGGATCTTCCTTTGCCTTGAAGATGGGTCATCTGGGGGATATTGTTTCTCCCAAACCTTCAGCAGCCCTTGTGATCACACTAACACACACTAGACTACACTACACACTAACAGATTGTTCAGTTTCTAAGCTTTTCTTCTGCTTCCTCTACATCTTCTGAATTTAGAGCCTGGATGATTAGACTGAAGAAAAGTCTTATTTTTGCTTATGAACATCACTATGTCATTTCCTGGTAAAGCAGAAAAGTAGTTTCCTGTTTGCCCTGTCTGACCCTGAGAACTTAAACTTTATCTAATTATCCAGGTTTTTCCTGGTGACTATTGCATGTGTGTAGTGCCTCCAGTTTAGGGATTTTTGGCCTCGATGACTAAATGTAGATCTGTGTAATTTCAACAATCAAATGCTTTGATTTATTTATTTTATTATTATTATTTGCCTGTCATATCTGGCACTGTAGCAATCAGAAGTATTGTCCTAAGGCCAAGCAAAATGCCCAACAGCATGGCTTTTGCTATACTGGTCCACTTGATTGTCATCGTTTATTTGATCTTTATTATCATTATATTTTTATTTTAAGTCAATACAATCAGAAGGGACAGGACCAGAGGACGGGAAAGAGAAAGAAGAAGGAAAGAGACGTTTGTAAGAGAGTTAACAGAAGGCGAGGACGGATAGAGAGAGGACAGACACTAAAAATCAGCTTTCACCTGCTGAAAAACAGACACAAAAGCAGACAACACAGTCAGGAAACCATAGCAACAACGAACACAACAGTAATAATAATTAATAAATATGATTATTTGAATAAATGTAAATAAATTGAATGTAAGTAAATAATAAATATTGAATGTTACTGAGCAGCATACAGTACTAGTAATGCATGATATGTTTAGATGCAGCAGCCAACCCAGACAGTGTGTGTCTGTGGGTACCTGTGTGCACACCTGTGTGTGCGAGCTCGTTCGTATTCATAAAGTTCTCCATATAAGTGTCTAGTAGGTGTGGCCCTGCCCCCCAGGACATGAAGCAGGCATGGACGAGACCCAGGCCCCAGACATCTAGATGCCCCCCAGAGCACGAGAGCCCAAGGACGACCACTGCAGAGGCAATCGTGCCACCCACCCAGAAAAGAGCTGAGGAGTGCCTTGGACGGGTGTCACCCGGCAGCCACGGTGCAGGAGTCACAGGGCTACGCCAGAGCAGACCAAGCCCCGGGCCCAGAGGTCCACAATCTGAGGGGCCCCCACACTCAAGGGGTCCAACCGAGCTGGGGGGGCTTGGTCAGATTTGCTTTTTGTGGTTAGAAAAGCTGATGAAAGTTGATAATAGTTAGGAGTTATTTTAAAATAAAACAGATTATGTGGTGTCACCATTCTAAATTAAGCTGTAGCAACGCTGTTTGTTGTGTCAGGAAAACCAGTGAAATGAATATCGAAGTATTATCTACTGTTTAATATGGCCTCATGTGTGAGACATAAATAACAAGAGCCAACTGCTGTGTATCTCATGACTGGATATGGTGAAACACTGTTGTGTTGTGAAATTGTTGCACAAGAACGTGGTTTAACTACCGTTCCCGTGTTACCGCCTCATGACGGGCAGATAAGCACAGCGGAAACTCTTCACAGATGAGATGATTGTATCCATGCTGATGTTTTCATGCTGTTATTCCCCCTGTCCTCACCAACCCCATCCAGAACACGATGCTTCCCTCTGCACAGTTGAATAAATTCCCCTGTTGAGATGAGAGATGAGAGATGAGAGAGCCTTTATTTGTCAGTTGCAGGTCTTTTGCCCACAACCGAGATGACAGACCTTGCCGACCGTACATACAATACACAAACATCACATTGAGGAGACAGGTCAGGCTAAGTAGCGAGGAAAAAAACATCGAAATGTGCAACACAAAAGGATAATCCAGATAATACTGTTGTGTTGGCCTTAGGTGATCCAGCTAACCAAAATGAAAACAGGGTTTTTGTTTTGTATGTGGCGTTGCATTCTGCTGGTCCCTGAAGTTTTTGATTACCTTCTACATAAACCATTTCTACACAGTCTTGCCTTGTTAATGGCTTAATGTTTGACATTTATCTCATTAAACTCCATTTATACCACCTGACAATTTTTAATAGAAAAAACTAAAACAAAACAACACATTTCGTTATAGCTGTAAGGCTTTGTTGAGGATTGCCACTTCCAACAGAATCAGTGTTACTTTTTTTCTTTTTAGTTGCTTCTTCTTCTTTGTGATTTGCAAAGATGCAAAAATAACTATCATATTAACAAAAGATTTCTTACTGTCCTGGCAATGCAGACAAACATCACTTTGTGTGTAGAATTAAATACCCATTCCTGCTGCTTTCACCTTTGCACAGTGGAAACACCAGTTCTAATCAAAACTGTGAAAATGGAGAGGAAAATAAATAATACAGGGCCTTTAACCCCCCCTCCAAAAAAAGCCTAAAATCAATCACAAGGAGAAAAACAACAACAACAACCAGTGAGCCAATAAATCTGTCAGGGTCTGTTCTGTAATGTATGTATACACACCATGACAGCAGGATCACCGGATGCAGTTAATTATGGATGAAAGCACACACACACATGCACACATGCACACACACACACACACTGAAGTTCAAAAGAGGGACACACCAGTCCTCACAGAAATTCTCTCTCCCATGTGTCACACAGACTCTGTCTCCAACAGGCTCACTGTGCGCTCCTCTGTCTTCCTTCATCTATCTCGCTCCGTTTATCTCGCGCTCAGTTGTGGAATTTTCCATCAAAGCAGCTCGTTAATGATGGAGCACCTTCATGCATCTTTAAGCATTTGACAGGGATCTTCCACTGTGCAGTTTCAGCCCAATGCTCACACAAATCACACACACTGAAACCACTTTTTCTTTATTTAATGTTTCCTTTTTTTGATAAAAGTCAACAGTGTAGCTACTTCGTTTTCACTCTACAATAACAACAGAGCATGAAAAACAAAACCAGGCCCAATCCTCATTTGATGCTTAAATGTTTAAAAGTTATGTGCACACATCTTTGTGGGTATTTACAACTGTTTGGATCCATGTGAATGAAATCCTGTCATTTACATCGTGTGTGTAAATGTAGACAACCTCCTGCTGTCACCTCCACCTACACAATGAGTGTTGAGGCAAAACAAAGCGCTCCCTGAGCCAGTCACTCAAAATGTTACTTTCACTGTACCTGAATTGACCTGACTGTTGATGGCTGCTGCCATCATTATGTTTTCAAATCCCACTATATTCCCACCTTGTATACATGTGTGTGGTGCCCTCTGTACATGTATAGGACAGTGAAATATTTATGCTTTTTTGAGGTTTTCATATAAGTATAACTGATTTTATGATGGCCACAACACCACAAAAACACACAAAATAAAACACACTAGTTATACATAATAAAAACCCCACATTATTGAAAGGATATTCCATTAGGATAGTTTTGAGGGGAGAGTGAGAACCAAGAATTCAAAGAAAAAAAAAGAGGAGACTGTCATGTCTTTATGAAAAGTAAAAAAGTTTCAGATGCCATGGTTTGACATTTGTAAATTTATATATTATTCAATATATATGTTTCTACAACAAATCCTGAAGGTAATCTGGAAGTATCTTTTACTCTGTTTGGGTAACCCCTTGGATTATATTACCAATTACAATTTTGATGAGGTATCTAGTGTCTGTAATGGACACAATTTTAGAAACCTAACCAACCTTGCCAGGGATGTAGTCAGATTGACTGGATGTTGTTAAAACCCCACTCCAAGAGAAAATGGGACACACACAAACACAAGCCAACATAAACACATTCTGGATAAATAAGCAGGAGGATTAATATCAAAAGCTGTTTTTACTTCTAGCTGATTTGATGGCTGATATTTTCATTTAGCATTTTAGATGGGTAAGTCCTCTTCAAATTTCTCTCGTAATCCATGTTAGCGATGAGGCTCAGTTGTGTTACTTGTGAAAATACAGCTGTTGCAAGCTTAGAGACCTGAACGATCATCAAAGACAACAATGATGTGTTGGTATGAAGGCCTCCTCTTAATCTGTTAAACAAGGATAGGAAATTGGTTTAGCATTAATGATATGAATGAGGAAAGTCCTTTTGTCTGTTGTCTTAGAACACATAGCAACAGGCACCAAACCAGCTCCACTGTATATCTGACAACAATAAAAACAACTCTTAACCAGAACAAAGAACTGCAAAGTGTGTAAACCTGACAGTTAGATGAAAATCATTTCACTGAAATGCAAGTATGAAAACACAAACTTTATTTTTGATGCTATGGTTTACTGTGCAATTTTCTACACTAACAGACCCTCCAAGCTCCACTTTGCACTCCAATGTGTTGAATCAAATTCTAATATTTTAGTTTTTATATCACTTAGCAGGTATTTGATGCACACATTCAAAACAAGCAAAAGAGAGCAACAACAACAACAACAACAAAACTATCTGTATAAATACAATACAATGTGCCATTTTTTAATTAGGGAATTTTCTGTATATTTGTTTAAGGTTTTGTTTATTTGTTTTTGTTTTTTTCTTTGCTGCACCTGAATGTGCAGTGTTTAAATTTGCCATGGATTCTTTTTCCACTGTACTTTTTAACCACACATTTGTCCATTTATGGAATTATCAGTTTAAAAATATAGTGATTTCCACTGTAGCTGTTAATTCAGCCAACAGGAGTCGTGAAGTTTCTTTAACAGGTAGATTTGCATCGTCGTTAATGTGAAATGTCACCCACTGCCTTTGTGATAATAATAATACTAATTTAGATTTTCATAGCATCTTTCAAGAAAGAAAATTAATAACCGGGGGTTTAATGGACAAATGTTACTCCTGTTGCATTCTACATGATGGAAGTAGTAACCTCTGTTTATAAAAAAGGACTTGATAACTACAATGTGCTAAAGTTCATCACAATTCTGACTTTTATTAGCTTGTTGTTCTTCTTGAAACTCTAATTATTGTTTAATTTCCATTGTGTGCGCGTGTGTGTGTGTGTGCATGTGTGTGTGTGTGTCTGTACGGGTTCTTATACTGGTGGGGACCAGAATCCAGGCCCGCACAGGGTTGAAGACATTTTTCACATTCAAAATGTGAAAAAGCAGCTGGGAAAGCATTATGTCATTGGGATGTCCCCACGAGGATAGCAAACCAGACATCTGTCTATGTGTGTGATCTTTGTGTGTGCCAGATATCTGTTTCACTCGCAACCTTCTGCACCTGCTTGTAACTTATATGACAGTCCACTACCACGGACCAGGTGGCGTGTCAACTCTCACCTTCCATCTCCTCCCAGGTGTCACTCAGTCCACCTTTCTCCCTTTTCACTCATTGCCTTGGACGCCTCTCATTATGATCATAATCTGGGTCATATATTCATTTTTTGAGGTTCCTGTTATAGAAATTTCCTGGAGAAAACAACCTGTTCTAGTAAAGCACCCACAAAGTCATCTGAGGAGCAAGAACTCTCAAAGAGTAATCATCTGTTCTCTTCAGCAGCATTTAATTTGAAATGTCAAAAGCACTGCTTGCTTTATTGTTCCCACTATGAATATTTATATTGTATTTAGGCACAGTTGGTGTGGAGCACCTGCAAGTTCATTGTAGATGTACAATGACAATAAAGGGCTATTTAATTCTAACCTTGCAAAATAACACAGCATTTGTGATGTGACACAGGAGGAAATTCAGCTGCTGCTAACAGGAATTTCTTGCAAATTCAAGGTTAGAAAGACAGTGTTGTTAATCATCTTCATTTTATCCTCTGTTTTCAAGATGAATGTGTAAAGGCACACTACAACAATCACACAGTCTGTCAGCTCAGGAATGTGGTCGTGTATTCTCTGGTTACGTTTATGTCACTCAGAGACACAATTGTTGCACCGACAGTCATCATACCAACTTACTCTAATAGCATATCTTCACTCAACTACTCATAATCAAGGCACAACTATATGATGAAACTGCTTTCTGAAGTGTATATATGGGGGGGAAAAATCCAACTTTAAGTTCTATTCAATGCGTTTTATACATTTCTCATTTCTCATGAGGTGTGTGATATCTTGTAAATTTGCACTTAAGATACATTAGTAATATATAAACATTTTCTTGAATGTCTGTATTAGATATACAGATGTACACTTTTACAGCCTTCAGAATGCCTTCATTCTTTGTAGCATGGATTCAGCGTGGTGCTGGGAATATTCCTCAGTGATTTTGGTCCATATTCAGATGATGGCATCATACAGATGCCACAGATGTGGTGAATGAACACCCATGATGGGAATTTCCCATTACATCCCATCGCAAAGGTGATCTAATGGATTGAGATCTGATGACTGTGCAGGGCACGAGCACAGAGAACTCATCATGTTCAAGAAACCAGTTTGAGATGATGTGAGCTTTGTGACATGGAGTATTATCCTGCTTTAAGCAGCTTCATGGGCGCACTCTGGTCATAAAGAGATGGACATGGCCAGCAACAATATTCAGGTACAAGCTGGCATTTAAAAAATTCTCAGTTTGTTCTAAGCCACACCAATATATCACCACCAGCAGCAGCCTGAGCTGTTCATGCCAAACAGGGGGCTTCCATGGTGTTTAGCTAAATTTGACTCGACCATCCAAATGCTGGTATGGCAACAGCACCGCCTACAACTGCAAAGCTCTCCAGCGAGTAGTGCGGTGCTCTGAACGGATAATTGGAGGTGAGCTTCCCTCCCTCCAAGACATCTACAGGAAGCGGTGCCTGAGGAAAGCGGGGAGGATCATCAAGGACTCCAGTCACCCCAGCCATCAACTGTTCAGACTGCTTCCATCAGGAAGGAGGTTCTGCAGCATCCGGTCCCGAACCAGCAGACTGAGAGACAGCTTCTTCCACCAGGCCATCAGACTGCTGAACACGTCATAGACACCTCAGCTTCACTACTGGAACTTCAACATTATGCACTCCACACTGTATATAAATGCCACTTGTTTTGCACACATTCAACTCTGTATATTTTATATATTTTATTATTATTATTATTATTATTATTATTATTATTTTTACTATTTAATTTGTAAAAATGTGTATACACACACACACACACACACACACGTAGGAAAATATTTAGTATACACATCCAGAAATGCATACACTATTATATATTGTACATATATTTATTAGTTTCAGGTTGGCCATTCTTGTATTTTGCTCGTTTGTGTTGTTGTGTTTGCACATCTCTGTTGCTTGTGGGGCTCGCACACAAGAATTTCACTCGCATGTGCTGTGCCAGTGTGCCTGCACATGTGATGTGACAATAAAAGTGATTTGATTTGATTTGATTTAAAGTAGAAAATGAGACTCATCAGACCAGCAATATTGTCAGTCTTTGGTTTGGTTTTGGTCAGCACGTCCAGATTGTCGTCTCAGTTAACTGTTGGTAGTCCTGTGCTGCCTATTTAAACTTCAAGAGGTCACAATCAGAGCACGTTGCTATTATGTTATGTTGCAGCAATTCTGGAATACTGGGTATGCAATCATTAACATCATAAAATCTGCAAAAGTAGAAACTTTTAATCACTCACATGATTGTGGTGTCAGTGTGTGTTTGTATCGCCGTTGTTGCCGTTCACCTTTGCACCCTGTTAAGTGTCTTTTCCTTTTCACTGGCTGTGATTTGGTTTCTGTTCACTTCAGCCTCATTCACTTGATGAGCATCATGAGGATTCGTGAAATTCTGCTGATAAGTGAAATTTATTTAAAATTATTTTTATTATACAGACACAATATTTTGTATTATTGTTTGCCAGATCTGGAGAATCCAAAAATACCTACATGGTTAAAAAAAATAAAAAATAAAAAAAGAGACCACCAGTGTTGATAACTATATTGCAAGTGGGCACAATAGACTATTTCACTGAGTCCACATTTAGGCCAACACCTAATGTGCAGTACAGTTCAGATGATGTACTTTATCGTACTGGTTTATTTCACTGAGATGAGCTGTTATATCTACAGACAACAGTATCAGGTGATAGCAGACTTCTCCATGTGAACCAGAGACTGGCATCCTGTTGGTACCTCACAGACTACCAGTGTTTGTGTGGCACTAGCATTACAGTGAAAGCAGAGACTGCTTAATGAAAGTCATGACGAAATCTTATATAACACTGGGGATTTTCTTACCTGAAGGGGGAACACAGAGGGAATACAAAAAAGTTCACTCCTCTCTCTTTCACCAAACATGCACACCTATGTATCTCCATTCACACAAGCACAACTTTCTATAAACACACCAGTGCACATAAAACATGAGAAGAAAACATTTAAAATCCCAGGATGTATTACATCTTCATTACAGTAAATCGTATGTTTTCATACATATAAATACAGTGTAAAGGTCTTCGTAATGAAATAAACTCTGGCTTATTGTTTTCATGAGTATGCTGTTATCATTTATCAGTTTACCAGCTGAACAAGTGATTACCTGTATCAACAAAAACGGGCATCAAACCATACAGTTAGTTATCATTATGACCGCAAAGCTGATTGTCAAACACACAGAAAGTAACATAGTGACAAGAAAAAGAAGTGAATTGCTTGGATTCACTTACATTTACATGAAATTAGAATATGGGTAGATCTTCAGGTTATCTTTCCACTATTATTATTATTATTATTACTGCTATACAATATGATGCAAAATGTGAACCCTTATGCTTATAAAATTAGCAAACATGTAAGTCTCAGTCATACAGGCCTGGAGAGCGATCGGTGCAAGGGGCAACATTTTTTCCCAGTAATCTGTGATTGCCAGGGAGGTCAATGACCAGTCTAGACCTGCGTGACTTTAGGAATCGATTTCACAATGATAGCCAACAACGTCCACTTGCCAGGTGGTTGGAGAGTACACATTTCCCCAGTGATTTCAGGTTGTTGCTGACCTGTCTCTAGCCTGTGCAAGTGGTGCCTAATCCAGCAAAGCTCCATCTAAGGTGCAACATTTTTTATTTAAAATTGTCATGTACACCAAGCTACATATAGACATTACTGACATTACTGTCAATAATGTGAGAGTCTGTGTCTGTAGGCCTATTATAAGCCAATCATCATCAATTTCTAATTAATGAAAGTATCCTATATTGCCAGGATAGTTCCCACCTGATAAAACTGAACCCGGGCAAACAAGGGAACAAGTAAATCTAAGCAAAGCCCAATTAAAACCCAATAAAGATCCTGATGCATGAGTGCAGTTTAGTAATAAGCTAATTGTGTAAAAACCTTCAAAGATCACATTGTGTAGAAAACCAAGTAATTCCGATGGGCTCACTTGTTGTTGCCACCGTATAATCTCATTTTCATCATATGCTCAACCACCACGCTCTAAAGTGTGTCCAAATTTGGATGTTATGTATTTTGAGATTAAAAAAATAAATAAAATCACATCCTTGGATCCAGATTATCTCAATTTTTCTTTCCAGAATTTATTTTTATGAGCCACTTTTCAAAGACCCACCTCTATGTTACGTTGCAAAAGCACAGTTTTTGAGTTATGGGATAACAGATCCCTTTATAAGCAATTATCTTTGGCTTCTTTCATCTCTCATTCATATTTTCTTTGACACAGAGAGAAATTCTCTATAACTGAAGTTTCTTTGTCTACAATAAGACAGTGAATGAAAGGAAAAAAAAGGATGAAATCCAAATTTGGGAGAACTGATGTGACCCCATAAAGAGTGTAGATCCATTACACTTCACATAACTTCTTTCAAGATTCATTCAGATCCAGAATATTATGTTGGACACTCCTTTTCTTTAAATAACACACAAATGCATGAAAAGGACAAAATGGTTATAACCTTTATAATACCAGTCAAATATGAAACCAAAAATACTGAGCATATATGTGTGACAGACAGAGGTATTACAGTGGAATTATATATGGCATATTCAACAGTATCCAAACATTGCATGATTTAAGGCACTCCATTACAATACAACAAATAAAAACAACAACTATATGAAGTGGAATCAGTCTGACTGTGAGTTGTGGAGAATCCTTACTCGGTCAACCCAGTGAGAACGAATGAATACTTCACAATTATGATTCAGTTTTTGTGTAAATAAATAAATAAATAAATAAATAAATAAATAAATATGTGATGACTATAATCTAGACAATAAGCACAACACAAATTAGTCTTTGAAGACACTTAGAGGAAAGGAGGGACCTTTGTTTGTTCAGAACTGGCCAGCAATTCAGTTTTGCAGAGTTGCAATTTTAATCGGACAATATAGAAGATTTCAGTTAAGCAGTGAGATGAAAAGTGGGCCGTGTGAGGCATTGCAGACACTGTAAATATTATATAAGCATCAGTTTTTGAGCAGGAGAGAATTTATTCCAATAGGATGAAATGTTGAATTATCAGAGATGAATAAAATACATTAACAATGTGACAGTTAAGAATTTTCTTTACTTTAGATGAACTTTAAATGGTTTAATACTTTATGGCCCATTAAAATGCTGTTGGAAAGCTGTGTTAAACATCCTCGAGGACAAAATCACAACATGTTGTAAACATTAGGATTACTGGCCAATGCAATGAACAGAAGGTTTCCTTTAAAAGGATCTGTTAGACACACACGAGAATGAAGAACGTTTCTCGGGTGTGTGCAACCTAAACATGAAACGTAATAACATGAATTCCTAAACATTAATATGGGGAACTCATTTTCAAAATGTCATTTCCATATTGGACAAAAAGAGGTAAATGTGGTACAACCAGTTTATAATTAAAAAACATATTTTTCACAAGGTGCAGTGCAGATCTAATGAAGCCAACTGGCCACTCGTAACAGTGACTATTTAATATTTACTGCTTTCACCTCCTATTGAACAGTGTTCTTCTGACGTCAGTTCCCTTTGTCACTCTGCCAGATCCCGTTGGCTTTATTGAGCGAGGTGTTGCTACCCTGTGTGGTATCCTTTATGGCTTTCTCGACAGCATCAGCCAAGGGCAACTTGTCCTCTGCTTCTGCCTCTCTATGGTAGAAATAGTTGAAGTTGGAAACAATGACGGGAACAGGCAAGGCAATAGTCAGCACACCTGCAATGGCACACAAGGTGCCCACCATCTTACCCCCCATGGTAATGGGACACATGTCTCCGTAGCCTACAGTGGTCATGGTAACAACAGCCCACCAGAAGCCATCAGGTATGCTGTCAAACACTGTATTTGGCTCGTCTACCTCAGCAAAGTAGATAGCGCTGGAGAAAAGGATAACTCCAATAAAGAGGAAAAAGATGAGCAACCCGAGCTCACGCATGCTGGCCTTCAGAGTCTGTCCCAGGATCTGGAGCCCTTTAGAGTGACGAGATAGTTTGAATATACGAAACACCCGCACCAAGCGGATGATACGTAGAATGGCCAAAGACATGTTCTGCCCTGAGCTTTCTGCTGGAGTTGTGGCCAATTCTGTAATCACAGTGACAAAATAAGGGATGATAGATATGATGTCAATAATGTTCATGAGGTTGTGGAAAAACTCTCTTTTGCTAGGGCAGACCACAAATCGCACACACAGCTCAAAGAAAAACCAACCAATGCAGGCAGTTTCAATGATGAAGAAAGGATCAGAGAAGGTTGTGGGCTTTACACCAGGCGGACCCACAGTTTGGTTAAAAGGTTGTACAGCTGTGGGCACAACTGGGTCAGTCTCATCTCTGAATTCTGGTAGTGTTTCCATGCAGAAAATAATAATGGATATGACGATGACAAGGACGGACACCAGCGCTACACCTCGTGCTGCATTGGAGCTCTCTGGGTACTCAAACAGCAGCCAGAATTGTCTGTACACATCATTACTAGGAAGAGGAATCTCAACGTCTTTTAAGAATCCTTCTTCTTCTCTGAACTGCTCCATAGCCTCGTTTCCAAGCTCATAGAACAGAATTTCATCTGCAAACACATCGAGGGGAACGTTAGCTGGTCGCCTAACTTTACCTCCTGACTGGTAGTAATATAAAATTCCATCAAAGCTGGGTCTGTTCCGATCAAAGAAGTACTCGTTCCTCATTGGATCAAAGTATTCCATCCTCTTCAAAGGGTCCCCTAGAAGTGTCTCAGGAAACTGGTCCAGTGTTTTAAGCTGCGTCTCAAAACGAAGACCGGCAATGTTGATGATGACTTTCTGATCTCCATCATCCAAGCCTCGTTTATCAACAAAGAGATCCTCACAGCACTCCTTAGCAAGCCGGTTAAAGATCATCTCACTTTCCTTGCTGCCCTCACTGCTTAGCAGCAGTTTAAAGTTTGAGATCATGCTAGCACAGCTGCTACGCCCCTTTCTAGTTGGAGTTGGCATCGTCGGGGACTGTGGTACTGTAAGTGTCTGCGGAATGGGTGAAGAGGAGGTCGATTCCCAAATGTATGGGGGTATAGGGCTGCAGTGGGAAGGTGTAGGTGTTAGGTCTGTGGCTCTTAGATGGTAGTTGCTGGTTGGGCTGCTGTGCTCTGGGGGCATGTCCACTGTGAGAGCTGTGGTCTCATCAGCATAGGTGTCCACCTCATCTCCAAGGTTGCCAGCAAGGTCATCCAGGCTCTCAAAGTCTACCAAGGCCACCTCCATGGCTTTGGTTCAGCCAGTGCAACACACAGACTGACAGATGGGAGGTTCACACACCAGAGTCAGCAGCTCCAGCAGCGTAGCAGAGCATTCAGGCTACAGTGTGACTGACGTAAATACAAAACCTCCTTCAACTTGTTTTTTAAAAATCCAGCTCCTGTAGAGTTGAAGAGGAGAGACAAAGATTATCAGTGTGTTTCTGTTAGCTGTGCAGAGCTCACCAAGGCAAGCATCAGGTCATTAGAATATGATAAACACAAATGCTAGTTTCTTGGAGAATTATTTGGAAACAGAAAGTGAGAGACATAGTTTAAGATGAAAAGAAAAGAAACTGGGAACCAGCAACGTTATCTACCAGCAATACAGCTAGAACATGGGGGAGAGAAAGAACAAAAACTAGTAAATTCTTTGCTGGTTCTTTCTTTTGCCTGCTGTGGCAGTGGCACTGCGATGGGTCATGCAACTTTGAAAACAGCAGACATTAAATAGGAGAGCAACTCAAGGGTAGCTACAGTAGGGCCTGACCCTTACATGTTCACATATCTCTGACTGATCAAATCATTATCAAATTGTTGACATAAACTTTACTACTATTCCTTTAAATAAGTAATACTAGTTAGCAATACATACTAACCAGTGCATATACTGGACACTGAAGTTATTTTAACAAACAACCTGAAATGAAAGAAAAGGGATGAGAGCTGCACAACCTGTCATGACCCCGAGGGTTGTAGGAAAGGAGGACAGTCCGAGGTAACTGGGACTCTGCATACATTAGTGCATAATTAACTGACTGTGCAGTGATAGCATGAGCCTAGTTTCTACCAGACGCCAAGGCTCACATTTAAACTCCACTGTGCCATATCTTTGGTCTTAGCTGTAAAAATAAGCTCTGTTCCAGCTTTGCTCTTTATATTTGTATTTACCTGTGTGTGTTTTTTCATCAGCATTCACATAGTATGAAATAGTGAGGTTGTGTGAAAGGTGTATTTGTGCCTGTCGGTGTGTGTGCCTGTGTGGGGTTGTACTGTATAGGTGTGTGTGTGTGTGGGTGTGCATGCATGTGTGTAACTGTGTGAATGGGTGCTAAAGCCTGCAGATGTTTAATTAAAGACTCCAGAGATGAGTCACCACCTAAAACCAGAGCCAGTGATACCAATCCTCCTGGGAGACAAAGAGAGAGCGAGAATAACGAGGATGATATGAAAATTATTGGGGAAGTGGATGTGGGTGGATGGCATGAGGACAGCATTGCAAAAAAAAGGGAATGTGTCAATGAGACAGAATGGGACTTGATAGGTGGGTGGATGGATAGACAGGATGATGAGAGAGGACCCCGACAAAAAAAAAGGAGTCTGATCGATCAAAATCAGGCAAAAAAATGGGACACAGAAAAGCATCATGGTGACTACTGTCTTTCACAGGAATAAAATATGAAACAAGGATGAACAAGGCCTAAATAATTCTTTAGGATTGCAAAATGTTAAAATCATGTGCTGAATCATACGATATGAAAAACACAAACTGGTAAATCATACAATGGAAGTCTCATTTCCTCCTGAGACCTCCTGACTGGAACAAGGTCAGTTTCCTCAATTGGGACTTTCTAATGATCTTGAAACAGAATCTGAAAATCAGGCTCAACTGTCAACTTAATACTCAGAAATCATTGACATAGACCTGCCAAACCATTTTATCAACGTTTTCTGCCCCAAACTAAATGTACTTATAGTGTTCATTTACATTATTGCACACTAAATTATTAGATGACTGATTCACAAAGCACAAATTAGGGCAATTTTCTCAGTTTGGCATTCTGTTTATTCCTAAACCAGGGTAGAATCTAAAGGAAGACATATGATATACAGTTAAATATGTTGCAACCACTCTAAAGTCAAATCTGCTTCCCGGACCCTTTAATGTTGAGGAATGAACAAAGTAATCAATAGCAACAATATTCCCAAACAGACTCACACAAAGCATATCAAACAAGCAACAAACTTTTACCTTCCTTTGCAAGAGGTTTTTATACCATCGGCATCAAAGAATAAAAACAAGAGTAAGAGAAAAAGGGTCCTGCACAAGTCCAGCCGCTTTACCAACTTTTCACTTGGGATCAGAATGGTCAGCCTCTCATGGACTACTTTAGGTAACCTTATGCTTGAGTAGAAACTAGAGCTGCGGCAAAGGGTACAGGCATAACGATGCGCACACACACACACACACACACACACACACACACACACACACACACACACACACACACACACACACACACACACACACACCGACCGCAGAAAAACAAAGTCAGCAGTGGAAAGCAAACTCATTCTCAATATTGTTAATTTTGCATGTGTGTGTGTGTGTGTGTGTGTGCATGCATGAGTTAGATTGTTTCCCAAACCATGCATATCATAAGTTGTCTGTCAGGAATCTGAGTGAGGTACTCAAAGCTTTCTAGAGTGGAACATTGCAATTAGATCCTCAGATTTCTCCATGCTTGACTTGGGCCACACAGACACACACACACACACACACACACACACACACACACACACACACACACACACACACACATCTGTTGTTGCTATCCTCATGGGGACATCTCATTGATATTAACCATCCAAATTGCATGCCTAACTCTAACCCTTTCCCTAAACCTAACCATAACCCAGTTGTAACCTTGACTGTAAAACCACATTTTGAGTGTGAAAAATGCCTTCAAACTCAAATTTAAGTAAGTTTTAAGTAAAATTTCAGATTTGGTCCCCACTAAGATAGGAAAACCGGTACACAAACACACACACAGGTCGTATCCATATCTGAGTTACTTACACTATCACAATCAATAATTGATTTTTAGCAACTCTCACATGTTCGACATCAGAGGAGTAGAAAGAGTGATGACAGACAAGGGCAGAGAAACCAAAGCCTCCATTCTCAACCAGCACAGCCTTCCATCTCCCACTGCCAACTCTGCAACGCTCACTGCTTCAATACTAATGTAACTATGTTTTTTCACTCTAGCATTCTGTATTACATATCCCAGCATTTGTGGGGGAAAAAATAGGACATATGTGCTTATAGCTCAAAAACTACCGGTAGTAAAAAAGAAAAATAGACAATAAATGAACAAATATTTAATGGAAATGGAAGTGATAAATACTTCAAATATACAGAACAGTGAAAACAAAATATCTTGTGTCCCTGACTATGACAGGACATCGTAAAACAAAGGTTTCATATGGGCCAATGTTAATGCATGGTGGGTAACCATTTTTACCATGCTATTAATATTCAGGATATCATGTTGAGAAAAACTCAAGTCCTTGTTACATATGATCCTTTAATGCTCACTGGAAAGCCCAGCACACAACAGAGAGACAGCACAGGGATTTACATCCAAGCTATGGTCATGCATGTTGCAATGAGCAGTAACTTTAAGTAAGCTATCCCTCGTGACTTTTTCACATGTGTGTAAACATGAACAGATGTCAAGGCCGATCTGGCTTAATTGCAACCCAATCCTTTGCTGGTCAGATGAAAAAACATGTATATTTATGTCCAACATTTAACTTTGAGAGCTGCGTTCATTTGGTGAAATGTTTCTGTTTTAATAAAAACGAGTGTATGCTATACGAGCCACAGTCACTGAACATGTGTGAGACACATGCAGTGTTTCCACAAAACAATATCAACTTATTCAGGAAAACTGAAGCAAAATGTAACCTTCACACATGCACAGCGTGACGAGTCATGGGGGCTCTCTCAAATGTACTCGCCAACTCATTTCCAGCAAATTGGGTCTGTTTTAACAGCTTTGTCCAAATCTAAACATCGGAATAAAATAATATGTAGTAAAAACTATTAAAACAAAATGCAAGATTTACACTTTGTTAAAAGTTGTTTCAATTCCACTTAATTCCTGTAAACTAATTGAAATGTATCTCCTCTAAATGATGCATTGTAGGCTTTGACACAAACTTTACTGAAGAACATTTGTGATCACAAGAATAAATTTACAGCTGAGCACAGATGTTTGCTCACCAGTGTGCACTAATTCCTGTTAACTTCCCTTTGTGTGTGAAGAACTAGCATAAAGCACTCTCTTCCTTTAAGGCCCAGTAAGTATGGTTGACCTTGCATGATGGACCCTGTGTTATGCTCCTGGGATGAGGTTGGTGGGGTGGTCTCTGTGTGAAGGCATTAGATGATATTTTTGGATCAGAGTTTTGACCCTATTAAGAAGATTAATGCAGGCTGAGCAGCTCAGTGCTATAAGCCGAGGGATCTCTTCCGTCAGATTAACACAGATACCAGTGAGTTCACACACCCACACCCACACCCACACACACACACACACACACACACACACACTGCCCCTGGAGTCGCCTATTCTAAATTCACATTTCCTTATCGCTCACACAGAAAACTGAATAAATTCTGTATGGATGGTGTCTTAAGAATCTCCAAAAATGTTGTGATTCTGTAGTAAAACATGATGCAATCATTTTATTCACAATAGAAAAGATATCAAATTGTTAAATTGAGAAAATTTACATTTTCTCTTTAGCAACTACATGGGCTCCAGAATGCTACGACTAAGTTCCCTTTCTGTTACTTGGTTGTAGAGTTTTATTTCCAAAGGTGGCAAAAGTACAGATACTTGTGTAAAAAAAGTACTCCACTTCTTTACTCAAGTAAAAGAGATACTCAAATGGCTCAAAGTAAAAAAAGTAAAAAGCAGCTCTTTAAAGAACATTTCTACCAGCTACTTTTTGTGCAAAAGAAACTGAACCTTGTGCGACATTAATGTAAAAATAAAAGATTGTTGTAGTGGTGTGGCGCAGCAAATGCAAGTTTTCAGTTTGAAAAGTTGCATTTGCAATTACCTGCCACTTAAAAAAAATGTATTCCCTTTATGCTTCCTCCTCTTTTGTTAACTATATGCTGACCACAACTTATGGACAACAAAAGCACCATTCAGCCCACTTTAAAACCTGAGCGCGTGTTATTATTCCTTTTATTTAAATTAAAATAAGTTTGAGATCCCAAAAGCAAACTGTGAAAGAAAATCATTTCCCCCAAATTATATGTATGACTACAAACTGGAGAGTCCGTCATAGACCTCGTGCTCCACTTTTGGTGAGTGATAATTTAGCTTTTTATTGGTGTGTTACTTCACACTAATTAGCAGGTTTTTGTATTTGTTGAAGGGACTGACCTAGTTGTAAACTGATGCATGCACTGCTTTGCAGATGCTCTAGCTGTGTATTGCCACCAGGAGGCACTGTCAGAATTCTTATTTGTGCCATTGTTGGTCCTTCAGTCTGCTGTGGAGAAGACCGAAGTTACAAAGAGGGAAAACACATGTCTCCGCCTTGTGGACTGCTCACTGCCACTCCACTTCCTAGTTACACCCACTTTTTCAGCGTTCAATCTATGAATAACATCACTCCTTTTGGCCTATGCCCTATAGGTTTTTTGCACAATGACTGAAACCAGCACCACTGAATGACCAATGGGCTGTGAGGTCAGTTCCTTGATAATTAAATATGCAAATTGTCATGACTATTGTCCATCCAGGTTTTGTCATAACAACCCTTCTTGTACTCTAGTTTAATTGTACTTTATTGTCCTGTTATCTTATACATGTTTTTGAACATTAAACATTGTATCAGAATGGACATAAACGACACCAGTGTCCATTTGGTAAAACAGTTTTCATAACCTGAGCCAAATGCAGCCTTTCATTAGTGTAGTTATAAAATAGATGCACAATAGACCCTCAGTCTCTGTCTATGCAGTATTTACTGTTCCTGGGGTCATGTGTATGCTGTGTGTACTTTAGCAGTATGCATTTGAACCTGAACCTCTGACGTAAGAAGGCGTGTCCAGTTCAATAAATGAACATGTCAGAAATATGAAGTCCCAAACAAACACACAGTAATATTACTAGAAAACTGTATTAATGAAAAAAATAATTATATAATAAATTAATAAATTGTGTAATAAATTGTGACTACAGCATAAGAGTATTTTTGTTTTCTTTTATCTTAACTATTAGAACCTATTTTGCATCAGTTATTTATATTTAGTTGCTTATATTTAGCCACATAAACTGTGGTGGCTAAATGATGCTGATGCTGTTTATTATGATTATTATTTAGTAAGTACATAATAATAATAATAATAATAATAATATAGTGTTTACATCATAGTTATTTATAGTTTAATGTTGTGCAATGTAGCAGTTCGTGGGTCTAAATGGACATAAAAGTTAGGTGTCTTATGTTGTGAGTTTATCATGTTGTGATAGATTTAAGAAGATTATCCTAAGAGAAACTATGGTTTGGTTATCAACTACAGTTTAAGACCTGTCCATATGAGCTAGAGTATGTAAAACATCTGGAGACGGTTGCATAACCCTCTGTGTAGAGGGTCATACAGCTGTGTGTGCACAAAGAAAAAGATGTGCAGGTGAATTCTTTTCATGTTCATAAAGTGCATCCTCTAATGTAATCCTCAGTCATTGGGAAGTTGTAGGCAATTAGACAAGTCTTACTTCCACACTTTTCTTTAGCAGTGGATGCAGACTGCCCTTTAATCAACCACTTCAGTGTGAATTCTGTTTGCACCTGACGTTTTTAATCTTGGGTAGAACAATATCACCAAATGTGAAATTGGTATTTGCATTATGGACATCAGGAAAAAAATGAGAGCAAAGGAGAAGAAAAAGTAATGAATTGAAAAAGAAAAATAGAATATCAAATGTGTCACAAAAGCAAAGGAACAATTAACAACAACAACAACAATAATAACAGTAATAATAATATTAAATTACAGAATTTAGAGCATTTAAAGCTTTTTACAGCAAAATCATCCAAAAAAAAAAAAAAAAAAATAATAATAGGCAATTATCTCCAAAGCATTTGTACATATTAATACACATACACAAATAAGTATTCATAGTGTGAAAACTTACTTTTAAAGGAATAGTACTGCATTTTTTATATATTCATTTTCACAGGTTAGTATAAATAAATACATTTGTTACTGTAAGTAGAATTTTAAGGTATCTGTATTTTACTTGAGTATTTATTTTTCATTTATTTACTTTTTACGTTTACTTCCTACATTTCAACACAAATAATTACATTTTCAAAACAGGCTCGTTATTGTAGGTTCAACTGTATCATTTATAGAGCTTATACTCTGGAGTTACAGTGGGCCAGGACAAGTGCAGGTATGTTGTAGTCAGCTTCAAGCCAGCGCTACAGAAGAGGAACGTGCATAAAGGGAGAAATATTTCAACATGACAATGTTTCTACAACATTTTTGTGAGCTAAACACACAAACTCTTCGTGTGCACTTTGTCACACAGTATGTTGTTAGCTAAAGGGCCAGCTGCTGGGATTACATGGAATGTCATAATTTTTAATCACATATTGGATCTGTCAATTAATCAGATTTCATCTACATTTATACTAATGATGCTTAGATTCGCTGGCTGAATTCAATAATCATACCAGCTTTATATTTCTACTGCAAAGACAATGTATAGAATACTGTTAGCAGAGGCGGAGCCAGACATTTGAAACACCCGGGGCTTAGCCCTAAAGGGTAGTATGCATGTGGGATTATTATTTTAGAAATGACTGAAAGACTGAAAGATTAATAGGCTCTGTTTTGAGTTTTGTTCAAAAAAGAATGACTTCATATAGGAAAAAAATATATCACATATGCAGGACACCATAAACTAGTTTTTTAATTAAGCAGCAAGGCAGAACAAAGTCGGGCCTGTATCAAGACACGAGGACTAAACCCCAATTCAACCAGACCCAGAACTGATCTGGAATTAAAACAGGACTACAACAGTTCAAAATCAGGACTACTGAGGACTTAACCAAGACAGAACCAGAATCAGAACTAGATGATAGTAGCACTAAAAATCATCATAGACCTGCACTACACTTATTTTTTAATTCTAC
The DNA here is from genome assembly GCF_057382275.1 of Copadichromis virginalis. Taxonomy (NCBI): domain Eukaryota; kingdom Metazoa; phylum Chordata; class Actinopteri; order Cichliformes; family Cichlidae; genus Copadichromis; species Copadichromis virginalis. The sequence goes on along the minus strand of NC_140637.1, from coordinate 1,285,885 downwards.
CAAAGTCCAATATTTAGATTGAGAAAGGTTTATATAATTATTCAGCCTTGTTGTGCAAACAAGCCTGCATAACTTAATATAGAATTTGAAAAATAACAAACCTAAAAAGAAACACTAGGTACGAGATACATGAGTACCTGTGATACGGTGATACTTTTGGTAAACAACCATTTGACTAACATGTGTGTCTCACCTGCTCTTGTTCATCTCTGTTCTGTCCTCATTCTCCATCTCCCTCTCTGCTCCTCTCTCTCCCTCTTTGTGCTGACAATCATCAAATATACAGTTGAAACCAGATATTTACTCTTCAGATAAAAAACACTTTTTTAATTGTAACATCAAATCAGACTAAATGTTTATTTTTTTAGATTGATAAATATAAAAAACATTTGTTAACTTTAAGAGTAAAGAGAGAAACTATCTGTATTTCTTAATTGCAAATGGCACCAAATTGTATTCAAAATTGAGCCACACTTCTTGAGCTCCACAGTTCTTTTCCTGGTGTTTTGGTTGACATCTCTTGATTTTCCCATTTCAAAGAAACAGGCTGTGTTTTGCCTTATATGCATCCACAGCTGTGCCACCAGTTTACTCACATGGACTCTGCTAACCTATCAGAAGCTTCTTCAGCTCAGAATGGAATCGTCTGGAGTTTTCTTATTAATTAACAATAAACTTAGTGTATATGTACTCCTAAATTTGATGAAAGTGATAAAAAATAGACAGATCTCTCTCTCTTTATTCTGACATTTAACTAATTCAAAAGATATTTCAATATTTATCCAAAACAAAACAAGTTTACTCTAAATTGATGTTGTACAGTAAAAAAATGTTCTTGTGTTTTCCATAAAGTGTATGTAAATATCTGGTTTAAACTGTGAATATCCTGCTGTGTATTGAAATTCCTCTTGTTTTGCATAGAAATATACTGAACAACATACAAAGCACAATATATAAAATAACATTTACCTGAGTTTTTTCTTTGAAAGAAGCCTCTAATGTCCATTCTTATATTTCAGTACATAACTGAAACCGATTTAGTCGGGGAGGGTAAGAACTGAAAATATGAAATAAACACACGTAAGCTAAGACTCTAAAAAAATAGCATTTGTTCAGCTTTTCATTTCGCCATTTGTTGATTCACTTGAAGAGCAAGTAACGTAATATTGGTCAAGTGATCAGTTTCATATCAATCTTTCGTGGTTCACCGTCATATTTACATTATTTGTACGGTACGAATGATTTGCTTTGGTACCTGGTCAAACTTAAGCTCTCCTTAGTATGGCTAGCTCCGTTTCTCCAACAGCGCACTCACAGGCGGCAGCTGCCCCGCCCTCTCGCTCAGTCGCTTAGTGCCTGAGCTTGGATCATACCAATATCAGGGGGGATTCACGCACAGTCGTAAATTCCCTCAGTGTGCACTATGTGCTTCGAATATTGTGTGTACTTTTTGTTTTATACAGTTGTCAGCCAGGCATCTAACTATGAAAAAATTACACTCCAAAAGACCCCGGGCTTCTGACAAAACAACCCGGGCTTAAGCCCAGTAAGCCACCCTCACGCTCCGCCCCTGACTGTTAGTGTAGGAAATGGAACTCAGCTGTGAAACATCTGCTTGCGTCTTGTTGATTTCAGTTGTGTAAATCCACAAAGAGCAGCAGGCCAGCTGATCACAGCCTGTCCACTAAGAAAATCTAATGAAACTCACATTAGAAATTATTGTGAGCTGTTAGTATTTCCCCCACACTGAGCCACGACAACAGATTTTAGTGTTCCTCCACCTGCTGAATCACACTTGATTGATATTAATATTACTAATTAGGCAGCTCATTATCTTTCTCTTGACAACAATTTTAAGATATAATGTTTTGGGTCAGCCTTAAAGAAAGATAGAAATGTAAAAGTGACTTACAATAAATGCAGCTGAATTTTAAGCAAAGTTTTAAAAAAAAAGACATTTTATTTTTCACAACTTTCCCTATGATGTCAATACCAACAATGGCAGTAAAAAAAACATATCTAGCTCTACATAGCATTATTATCACTTTGACCTTCAGATCAATCTATTGACCCTGAAGGAGAGGTCAGTGGTCACATGGGACACAATATTTTTTAATCCTTATGCGGTAATTTCTATATGTTGATAATACACACTGCATAGTTTCCAAGTTATGGGACTTTTTGTGTATTTTTAAGCAATAAACCATTAAGTTGACCTTAACGATACTGGTAGATGTTAGCCAAATTTTCATACATCCCAACAATGTTTTATCAGAATTCATTCAAAACTTTTAGAGCTACTGTGTTGCGTTTACAGACAGAATGAAGGCAGGCATGCATGTGCTACATGCCAATTGCTTTTGTACAAGTAATATTACAATGATAAGAAGGAACACAAATTGTGAAATTATATTTGTTGTCTCTTCCATATCAGGCTTTGCTAGCTCTAAAAACCATGAGTAATATGGTCTAAGGTATGTGTGAGATATTAATTAATTTTTTTGTTTAAAAAAAACATTTTTTTAATAGGGTCAACATATGCCAGTGTATTTGTGGAAAAGGGGTATCGGTTTTATTTGTCCATACAAATTGGTTAAAACTCTTTACAGAGACATAATTCTAAATGACAAGCCATCATTTGAAAGAAACACACTGATCTGCAACACGACATCCACATATTCCCATATTAAGATTTCCTTCTCCATGTGTTTGCCTGGAGCAGATTGATAATTTAAGTGCAGTCTCCGTGAGGCATTTATAAGATGTAAGCTGTTGATGCTGACATGGGTGTGTCTGCAGGCTGCAGGCCACGTCTCAGTGCACAACAGCTGGGACTAAAATCCTCCCTTGGCATTTAGACAAGACACACATATAACAACAGCAACAGCCAAAATGAATTCCTAGTAAATTAAAAACTTCCTGTGGAGCATCTTAATGCAAAATAGTAGGCACAGTATCTGTGGAGGCAATTACATGAGTCTAACAGTGCACACTGTTGACATTCATTCAGATGAACAGATTCAAATGTTTAACTGTGATATATCACAGATCATTTACAGTTTCTTTCTCTCAAACACTAAGAAGTATAACAGCAATTCACATTTTGTAGGCCAATTTACACAATGAAATCAGCAGAATTCAATAATAGGAATCCAAGCATACAAAAGGAAACAACAAGCAACCACCAGCAACAATAAAAACAAACTTATACTATGTGGGGTTCTTCCTACTAAAGCTATTTTAAGATGTCCCAAAGACAATACAGATCTTTCTCAACCAATACAGAAAAGCGTGTGGCCCCTCTTCCATGAGCGATGTTGAGCCATGGCTGCAAGAGCTCATAAATACCCTTTCAAAAGTTAAATGTTTCTCAAGCTTATGTTTTTAATGCCCCCTTGTTATCCTCATGACCTACCTACCTCCTGCCTTCCCCATGGCCTGGCACTTTCCCTCCACTGTGTGGATTAAGCCTGTTTCAGTTACAGAAATATTGAATTATTTTTCAGAAGCTTTTTTTGTGGCAAATCCAGACTGGGAAAATATGGCCATCTGGTCTGACTCTATTACATACCACTAATCTCAGGTGGCATACAAACAAGCAACACACATCCACATGCAGGCTTAAACACATACGCACACATACAAAATACACTGTGCATGTTTTCACCTGTATTTCTGAAATTACCATATGACACACTGTACAATTTTTCATCCATGGAGACTCTTTTCAAGCAACGAGAGACTAAGTCCATGTATGCATTGTTTCTACAATCTCTTATATATGAGCTCAAGTGGAACATGATTCCACGTAGTTTCCTTGGGGATTACTAAAGTATGTTGATTCTGATTAATCGAGTAAATAATATCCTTTTGTTGGCATTCAGAAGAAAGTGCTAAGGACACCTGTGCAGAGCTCATGGCTTTAGCTTTAGCCACTAGTTGAAAGTTTCAAAAACACAGATGCTAAAAATGGGGAGACATAAATCAATATAATATTGATAATTAATAAAATTATTAATACAAGAGTGAATTTAATGAAGCTGAAATTACTCAAATGATCAGATCATCTATAGCCTACTTCACATTCCTTGGCGGGGGGGCATCAATGCACCAATAAATGGAGCTAATGGATCTAAATCATTTACAAATTGAAGTTATTGTTTACTTTTTGTTTTTAAGAAGCAGGCTTTTAGCTCTATGGCTGCAAAAGTAAAAGACTCTAAATAGCATCTCTAAAATATGGGGAAACTATAATGTCACGTTATAGGACGTGAGTCGCTCAGTCTTGACGTAATATGAGCCACTGTTTTCAAAGTTTCTTCCGTTTCCCTCCTTAACCACAATAAAATAAAAACCAACCATTTTCCCAGTTGCCATCGTTCAGCACTTCAGCCGTGAAATAGATGGTAAGCTGAAGGAAGCTGTGCAACTTTAGGAAAGTTGCCTACCTTGATTGCCGTGACGATCGCGCAAACTTCCGGGCGTTGTTGGCGAAAGTTTGACGCGCCGGGCCGTGCAGTGCCGATGGCATGATGAATGTCAGCTGGACCGACTTAAAACCACAATGCGCTTTCTGTCAGCCCCCATGCTGACCGCGCCGACAGCACGTACGGCCGAGGTGCCCCGGCCAATTATCCAGGGGCCAGATGCGAGAGTGATATAACAACAGCATGATTCCGTTTAATTTGGGCAATTCCCTTAAAATCCTTGTTTTTCTGCGTCCTCCAACCAAATCTGTCTCTTTATCTCAAAAGGGGAGGAGAGAGGGAGAGAGAGGGGGAGAGAGCGAGACTGAGAGGCAGATTAAAGCCCCAACCTCTGCCCATCTTTATGCTCTCTTGGCTGCAACATCACGATAACTTTCTATTTTCATTTCTAATTACATTGCTGAAGGAAGAAGTCTGATTCTCATTTTGTCGTCATATGTTACACTTTGCTTTTCAAATGGATTCGATTTTTTGCGAAATATTTGAAAAAGAGCAGGCTACTCCACAAATTAAGCATTGTGTTAAATTACAATCTTAAGGTAAATAATTCAAATTATGTTGTAGGCCAGTAATTAATGCACTGTTGAGAATTGTACAAGTCTTTTGACAGGTTCACTGACTGGAGATCATACCACTTAAACGGGGTGATGGCTAAATTACTCAGACTCATACTGTTTCCTTTCTTGCCTGGCAGGTAAGGAAGGAAACAGAATGAGCCTGAGTAATTTAGGCATCCCTATAAAAGCAGCAGGCAGAGAGGGAACACAGAAACCTGCTGGAGCTCAGTGCAGGGTTGGTTAGGATAAAATAATAACATTTGCAGACAAACAACTCCAACATTTAGAGACATATGGCATGCAGCAGTTTCTTGGAGTATTAAGTAAGAACCTCAAGTTGTCAAAGCCACTGTGAGTTTCTGCATGCTGCCTTTTTTGTAATACCATAATAGGCGACCACATACACTCACTGGCCACTTTATCTGTACACTTTTTCAACAGTAACTTGATGCTTTTAGGTGTGTTGACATAAGATAAGATAAGATAAGATAAGATAAGATAAGATAAGATAAGATAAGATAAGATAAGATAAGATAAGATAAGATAAGATAGAACTTTATTAATCCCTCGGGTGGGTTCCTCTGGGAAATTCGATTTCCAAAAAAGCACAGCACCGACAGAAGTTACAGAGTTATACACACACACATATATATAAATACAGAGACAATATAAATAAAATATACGAAGGGGATAAATAGAATAAATAGGAATAAAAATAAAAATACAAGTGAATTGCACATTTCAAGTATTGAGTCTATTTGCACCGTTGACTATTTACAAAAAGTATTGCACAGTGAGGTGAAGAGGCACTACAGCTTAGTTGTTCCCCCCTCCTTTGTCCTCCTGTCTCCCCTCCCTCTCCCCTCCAGAGAGGAGTTAAACAGTCTGATGGCGTGTGGGACAAAGGAGTTTTTAAGTCTGTTAGTTCTTGTCTTTGGGAGAAGCAACCTGTCACTGAACAGACTCTTCTGGTTGTTTATGGCCGTGTGCAGAGGATGCCCAGCATTGTTCATAATGTCCATCAGTTTCTTTAATGTCCTTTTCTCTGCCACTGTCACCAGAGTGTCCAGCTTCATGCCGACCACAGAGCTAGCCCTCCTGATCAGTTTCTCCAGCCTGCATGAGTCCTTCTTTGCTGTGCTGCTCCCCCAGCACACCACAGCATAGAAAAGTACTCCAGCAACCACCGACTGGTAAAACATCCTCAGGAGCTTCCTGCAGATGTTAAAAGACCTCAGCCTCCTGAGGAAGTACAGTCGGCTTTGGGCTTTTTTATACAGGTGCTCTGTGTTGCATGACCAGTCCAGTTTATTGTCCACCCACAGCCCGAGGTACTTGTACTTGTTACATGGTTAAGATCAACTGCTCAAACTGAAGTTGAGCATCTAAATAGGGAAGAAAGGTAATTTATGTGACTGAGTATTTTAGAAACTGCTGATCTGCTGGTTTAGGTTTTTCAGGTATTGGTAAAAAAAAAGTGAGAGAATATCCAGTGAGCGACAATTCTCTGGGCAAAAATGCCTTGTTGATGTCAGAGGTCAGAGGAGAATGGACAGACTGCTCCAAGCTCATAGGAAGGTAATGGTAACACCAGTGCTGTTGCCAGTTCTGTGAGCTAAGGAGAGGAAACTGAGGCTATAATTCACACAAACTCACCAAAAATGAACAGTAAAAGCTTGGATATAGGCTGCATGATTTGATTAGTCTCCATCTCTGCCTTAGATTTGAGATGGTAGAGTCAGAATTTGGTGTAAACAACATGAAAGAACACATCCAACCTGCCTTGTGTCTGCAGTTCAGGCTGACAATGGTGTTTTAATGGTGTGTGGGATATTTTCTTGTCACACTTTGGGCCGAGGATTTCACCCTAGGAAAATTTCACTAGAAATTTTGGCATGAGGGTGCCATGAATATCAAATTTAGTGGCAAAATGAAAGCCACGTTTTTACACATATGCTGGTGTTACATGCTGTAATATGCAAGAAGGTCCTGAGTTCAATTCCCCCATCAGTTTGCATGTTCTCCCCGTGTTTGCATGGGCTCTCCCCGGGTACTCCGGGTACCTCCCACAGTCCAAAGACATGCAGTTAGTGGGGATAGGTGAATTGATCAATCTAAATTGCCCATAGGTGTGAATGTGAGTGCGAATGGTTGTCTGTCTTTGTGTGTTAGCCCTGCGATGACTGGCGACCTGTCTAGGGTGTACATGACAGCTGGGACCCCCCACGACCCTGAAAAGGATAAGTGGAAGTGAATGGATAGTTAAAATACACCAAATGCAGTAAAATGGTAAATGGCCTGTATTTGTATAGCGCTTTACTTGGTCCCTAAGGACCCCAAAGCGCTTTACACATTCAGTCATCCCCCAATTAACACACACATTCACACACTGATGATGGCAGCTACACTGTAGCCACAGCCACCCAGTAAGTATACACATGTGACATATAATACATACAGAAATAATTAAATTGTTGCTTAAAGTTACACAAAATGCAGAAATCTGCACTTTCATGAAACACTTTTCACCAAAAATTGAAAACTGTTTTTTTTCCTGATTTATTGGGTTAAGTTACAGCTTTTACTGTAAAAAACACAAACATGTTCACTCAATTATTTTCATAACTTGAAATGCAAGTTGTAGAAATTATATTGAATGTTAATTGAAGCTAGGCTCAAAGTGTTAATGCTAGCTTATTTTAATAAACAACATTGTCATATGCAAAACTAGTGTAGCACAAGACATTATTTTAGGTGGCACATGCCACCCCATGCCACCCCTGTAGATCCGCCCCTGACTTTGGGCTCCTTAGCACCAGCAGCTTTTTTGTTCAAACAACAAAGCCTCGAACAAGATAACATGCTATGTAACAAAGTTTAAATCATCTCAAGCTGCCTTTTTGAGCATGGCAGTGAGTTCACTTTACTCAGACGACATCAACGGTCACCAGATCTCAACCCAATAGATCACCTTTGAGACGTGATGTGGTTCCAGCACCTTGGCTGCAAGCTGTACCTAAAAAGGTGGCCGGTGAGTATTCATATTTCCTGAGGTGTCTCTTCCTGCCAGTTCAAATTGTCTTGAGTGGACTGTTGTACTGAAATAACACTTAACAAATAAAATAAATCAGACATTGAATTAAATATGTGAGTAATGTTTTAAGGTGGAATTCCCACTTACTCTTTTATTTCCGGGAACCCATTTTACAGAGCAGCCGTTTAGACAATAAAAGCATAAAGCAGGTGTTACTAATTAAACCAATGAACATTCTGCTCCATTTAGATGCAGACCCCAGATTAATGTGAAGCACCTGGGTTTATGTGGTTTTTCATTGGAAAACAGTTCTACTGCAGGTTCACTGAAGCCCCATCTTGCATATTGAATGAGCCACTCAGGTCAAAAAGATACTCCTGCTGATTGAATAAGATATACTGACTGCAGAGCTGAATCCTAATGTCTAATCATCAGTGTTTAAATAGATGTGGCTGGCACAGATACTTTCACAGGCTGACCTCTGGACCAGCGAACAGCCTCAGGCTGGGGAGGGGAAGCCACTGTCTGGGATCAACACAGTCACGTGAGGTTGATATCCCTGTAAGGATGAAGGCTGCCCCCTGTAGGCTACTAGTGGGACTGCTCTTTGGGAAACCGTACGCATTTATTTGTATGTAACAGCAGTTTAACCTGTTACGACACCATTCACACAGTATATTTATTCATGATGATGTCATTTTGATCACAACAGCATAAATTTTGATCATAACACATTTCCCACCATACATGTGTCCGTTTGCTTCTCCCCTACACTAGTTTCTTATCTGTTTATTTAAGAAAAGAAATGAAAAGTTGTTTCAGAGTCATTTATGAATAAAATGTATGTTTGTAATACATTGTATGCTTTTATTTTATTGTAATTTCCCCACTTTGAATGATTTTGTAATCTTTTTCAATGTCTCCCAGACCTAGAAGTGAGAGTAGCAGTGCAGAAGTGATAAAGAAAACAGACAGCTGGGCCGCCTCCCTTTTGGATACAAATCATTGAAAACCACAGTTAATTAGGACATTTAAGGAAACAGTACAAATATGATAAACCCAAAGAGAAACATTACAACCCCAAATTCGTCATTTAAGTTGCCAAAAATAGCTTCTCCTGATCCTTTCCCAAAGATAAACCCTGTCTATTTTCCCATAGGCATTGTTGAGTCAGTGGCCTATGCATTTTTTTGCTAAATGGACTTAGATTAGCAGACTGGCCACAGTTAGGTTATGTAACGATCTCATCTACATCTTTCTAAATCTGAAGTGAAGAGAGCAGATATCCATTTTGACTATTCACTAAGTGTAATCTTGTCCTAATTTCAGTGTTATGTAGCCTACATTTGCAAATACTTAGGATATGCCCTCAGATTTATGCTGCATCATTCAGCAATGTATAATTTACCTCACTACTCTGTTTGAAGACTGGACTTACTCCAACATATAAACATGTATCTCATAGTTTTCTTACTGCTATCCAGACAACACAGGCACACATCCATCTGTCCATTTTCTTAACTTTTTAAAAAAATTATTATTATTCAAAGCCATATGGGACTTGGAGGCTATCCCAATTATCATAAGGAAAGATGTAGGTTACCCCCTGGACATGTCGCCTGTCGATCATGGGGCCATTTCTGGATAAGTCTGTTTTAACAATCTCAGTTCATACTCATGAGCATTGCTCTCTTCTTATGGGAATCCTGCGCTACATGTCTCAGCAGGCCTGAGCTACTGGGCTTCTCTCATTCATTCACACTTCTATTTCCCCTCCCAAAGCTGTTATTATCAACTCTTATTTCATTCGTGTGACAAAAATAACTCAGACAAAGCAGGGCAAGCCAACTACAAAGACAACACTTATGAGACAATGGGATGTGATAGGAAAACATAGGGAAAAAGAGGATTTCATGTCTGTTGTATCTAATATTATTAAAATAATTTATCATGAGATGAATAAGTTGTTTGACACCCTAACTGATATCTTCAATGTGCTACATCCTTAAATGATGAGGTTTTAAATCCTTATTTTCTGTTTGAGGCAGATTAGTGATGGAAGAATTACTCAGATATTAGTTGATTGATGCACAAATGTGCATAAAGAACAAAGGAGCACTAACCAAATCTCTTAATGTGTGTTTGATGGAAATATGGCAGCACATGCATATCTGAAATTTTCTGTTTGCAGTGTTGTAAGAGTGGAATGGAACAAAAGATACAGACAGAAAATAATTTATTCACTGACACAAAGTTGAATCTGTGAGAAGGTTGAAAAAAAGCTGCAGAAAGACAGAAATAAAAGAACAAGAAAGAAAAAGAAGTCCAGAAAGGGGACAGGACATGATTGTTGAGCTTAGGAATTATTAATGGAAGTAGGATATATTAAGACTCTAATACTGTGCTGAATCTCAAATGTGAGCAATGACTGGTTGGAGGACAAGAGGAAGTAGATATAATTTGCTCCCCCGACTTACTGGCAGATACACAAAACCAAAAAAACATTTCTCAAATCGACATAAGTACTAAAAAAATATGTGTATGTATGTATCAGTTTCTTGGCACTGCCTTATTATTCTTATTATTCTTATTCTTATTTTTATTATTATTATTATTCTTAGTAGTAGTAGTAGTCGTAGTCGTATTTCTGATCTTATTTTCTGCTGCTGGTGCTTTTTCATTCTTAAAAGGGATACAAGCTGGTCCAGCCTCCTATTTTTTCACATTAGTTTTGGGAAATGTCTGTCTTCTATGCATTAACCTAAAACAGAGAAAGTAATAAAATCATTCCATCAAATAAATAAAATAAGATATTGGTTCAGTTAACACTGTCATTCCACCTTGTCGACACCAGGGGGCAGATGAAAATAACGCATGAAGGAGGCATACAGTTAAGCAGCCCACTCCAGTCTGTCAGACAGACTAATAGAAAGCCGCACAGCTGATGAACGAAAGGCACTTCAGTCGGGTTCAGTTCATGTATCAAACCCAAGAATGTTGATGTGCGTCCCAACTTTGAAACAATCTCACTGCCTGCAAATTTCACACTTGAGGAAATCATGAAAACAGCAGGATTTGCAGATGCTATGCTCTATTAGTCAAACAAGGTTAAAAAGGAAAGTAAAAGTATCAGTTTGTTGTCTGAAGTAGTGACCAGTCTCACTGTGTTCCTATTATGTGGAAATATGACATAATGGAACATGAAGCCCTGAGTGAATGTGTCTTTTATCCCAGAATGCTCGATCATCATATCAGCGTTTTGTATCCTGGATTAAATTAGTCTTAGATATCTGAGTGTGTTCTCAGTGGCTTGTGTTTTATTGGTGTGTGGGTGGGGACATTTACTGGAAAAGATGAGGATGGAGAACTGAAAGAAAGATCAAAACCACCACCTGGGGGATTACACAAAGTATTAATGTAATGAGGTTTGTGAGTATGTGTGTCTATAAATAAAGATATAGAGATAAACTAAACAATGACCTTATAATCAAGCTCTGGTTGGAGAGGTAGTGGAGGAATCCAACATTACAGATGGACAGATGAAAGACAGACGGAGCTCAGTAAGACAGGGAAGTTAGAACATTAGCAGTTGAGTCTTTGTTTCGCCGCAATCACGTGTCTCTGTTATGTGGATCGATTTATTAATGGGTGTCAAAGCAAGTCAGCTGCAACAATTAAAGAGAATACTGAAGATTAACAGGTCACTGGAAGCAAAGGTATATCGTGAAAGCTGGCTATAGATTTTATGTCAAAGCTATAAATAACATCAGGTCATCTAAAGCACAGACAGGCTGTCAGCCATCCACCATCGAATATCTGGCATATTAATTAACCTTTTTATAGGTTTATGTATTTATCTTTGTCTTCCTTACCCAATATGATTATGGAGTGTTCACATAACACAGTCCTCTAGCTGTTTAAATCATAAACCTGTGAACAGAAAAAAGAAAACCTAGTGTTATTAAAACGGGGTCTTTCACCATCCATACAGGACTGATGAAAAAGGAAACTCCCCTCCTCCACACACATGAATGTAAAGATGCACTCAGGCTATTAAGAGGGCTGCATGTTCGGGTATAAATCAGCTCACAGTACATCAGGGAAATATGTCCTGCACATGAGACACTCTCTTGGCCTAATAGATATTACCTCATACAGCATAAAAGCAAATGCACTTATGTCAATCAAAATGACTAGCTCTACAAAAACATATTGGTAATATTGTGAACGAATGTCACTACTTTTCAAGGCCACTAAATCAAGAGTAATTAAAATTGCCCCAAAGCGTCACTAAAGACAAGAGACAATAACCCTGCAGGGAGGAGGAACCACTAGTGGGCAATATGACTGGAATATTGACAAGTGAGCAAGGCGACGTGAGGAGAAAAAAACCAGGTACAAGGGGGAGAGCCAAATGGTTCTGATTCAGAGAAATGTTTGCACTTGTCCCACTCTGATGAATTACAAGTCGAGGGCCTTTTGCTCTCTCTCGCTCACTCCCCTCCTTGCTGGTTTTATAAATAGGCCACTTTGCTTTCTCAGTAATCCACAGAGAGCACAAGATTCACTTAAGGCGAAAAGCGGGACACGAAACCATTTAGGTGGTGAGGGTTGATACACCTTATGTAATGGACATGAGAGCAGATGCTCCAGTAGCGGTTCCCTACGCTCTGTTACAGCTTTTTCCTTTTTGTTTTGTTTTCTTTCTCACACAAAATGATGTCACAGCCGATTTCACTATCGTTTCTGTGACAGCTGCTTATAGGACACCACGGTGTGAATCCACATGAGAAAAACACAACAGTAGCTGCATGTTAGCATAAATATATTCTTGATGTTATCAATGAGACCAGTATAATTCATAATAACTTTATAATATACATTTATTTTAAATAATGAAAGTATCTCTGAATAGATATTTTCTGTTTTTAGTTTATGTTCATAGGACATGATAAGGACAGACATTCAAATCCATATTTCTTTGGGTGTAATAATATACAGCTTGATTCTTAGTTCCTTCTTTTGCATACAATAGCAGATAAAACAATCCTTGTACATATAGTGAGCATAGACAGCTGTAAGTATAGACAACAACACAGTCAATGAGCTGAGGATTATCTTATATTTCATTCACACACGTTTTTGCCTGTCAAACAGTTGAAGAAGACAGAGCAGAGCGACTGGTTTTCTGAGAGTAACTTTGTACTGAGACAGGATTTATTTGACCAAGCTCTGCATCAAACCTCAGTCCATCCACTTCTGAGGCTCAAAGGCAGCTAATTAATACAAAAACAGAGTGAAAAACAACAGGATTTTATCATTTCTGACAAAGCAAATCAGTTTCATGGATTTTCTATTACGCAGGAACCTACACATGGCAGAGTCTGGTTCTAAAGCATTAGGTACTTGACGACATAATCAAAGCAGCTCTAACTCTTAGATACATTTACATGGCTACAGTTGTGCAAACCCCACAATCGGCAGGTTTAGGTCCGTTGTGGCAGCGAAGTCTGTCACAGAAATGCGTCTGTCCATAAGATTACATCTCTCGGGTAAGCATCTGTGTACACTGTCTGTATGTTTTAAAATGCCCAGTGTTTGTATGAATGTGTGTCCGTGTACAAGTCCACTCGTGTTGTGCAGTACAGCAAAGCCGTGTTATCATGACTTAGATCCTGATGTGCCACGCTGTTGGTTCCTCTGAGAGTTTGTTGTCATTTCAGGTGTTGTATGCTTGCTAAGAAGAGCAGCAAAGACAGCGTCCAGCCTAAGCCTGAAGTGACATATATACGTAGGTGTTCCTGTACACAGGAGCAGCTCATAGTAATGCAAATACACATAAGAAAAATACAAGGGAGAAAATTGCGGCAGTGTTGTCTCACTTGAATGATCATACTTCCCTTCACAGACTTTGCTCTACTTCCTTATATTTTAAGTCTTCAGTAACTTTCACGATACATAGATACTAGGTCATGACTGCAACAGACTATAACAAATAGAAAAGTGAAGAGTTTGGGATGTTGTTAGCATCCACAGGGCGGATCATAGTGTGATATCTTTCATCTCCTATGCTGGAGGTAGCTAATAAGCTGCCACATGAACACACTACCCTCTCTAACTTAGAACTTTCCATGTATGTAATTAAGTACGTTTTCCTTTCTTTATTGTCAAATATTACTTATATTAATGCATGCACCAATGATTACTTTTGAGGACATGCAGCTTTGCAAAATCAGAACTGCAAAAGTTTTGGTTAGTTAAATATGTTGGGCCAGGGGAATGATTTCTGAAATGGGTGCAGAAATGGAAAAAAATGCATACAAAATTAACAAAAGAAAATTGATGTCTTTTACAAACCAAGATCCAATTTAGCAGGTGGTTGCACATAACAACTTTCAGAGGAAAACAAATGTTCCCTTTTCATGTCTGCCTTAGATGGAGGCCATTAAAGGATAACGCTGTGAAGCAGCTTGATTAGGTCAGATTACTCTGTTTTAACAGCTAACTGCTTAAGACGTCGTAAGCAGACTTGCAGTAAACTCAAATGCTGGCACTAAAGCTGAAGCTTAAAAATGACATATATACATTTCAGTTGATCATGAGACCTAAGCTGTGTTGATATATGCAACAGAATGTCAGCAATTTGCCCACAAAATCATTGTATCTATTCCTACACACATGGAATGCTTTGAAGTCAAGAACAGCAACGTTTATTTTGGGCAGTGATGTCAAGCTGAACACGTTTAACTGCGTGTCTAAGGTTACAGCAAAGAGGCTGGAAACTCACCCAGAACACTAAAAGAGTATTTCATTCAACATTAAGGCCATGAAAATATATGTAATAAGACCACGTTGATCATAAATTAATTATATTAAAAACACTCATTAGTAGAATACGTTAAGACATTCACTCTGTTCAGTGTTCTGCTGTTCACCTGCTAATCTGCACTAATTAGAGGCAAGAAAAGGCTTCGAGTGGAGAGAGTCACGCACCCTGCATAGACATTGTAAATCATTTTGAACTTCATCAAGAAGAAATGGCAGGAAAAGAATGTGGTGTACAGAATTACAGCAAAGCACTCATTTAGGCTGTTGGTGTCTACCTGTCTCTGCTAGCTTGTACTAGACAAGATGTAGCAAGGGAATGAATACTAGTGCACATGGCCACCAGCATATTGGTGCTGCACTCTCGTTCTTTCTTTCTTAATTCGGTGTTCCCTCGAGAGAACAGCTGTGATCTGGTTGAAATGATCTTTCTGTGTATCTGGACCTCGGCAGTTAGAGCAGCAGATTAAAGCTGCCCATGAATGCTGATCGAGTGGCCTGTTTTATAAGTTATGACACGTCTGTAATATTGTTGGAATATTGTTATCATGCATCCTTTGTGCAGCAATTAGAGAAAGAAGATAAAAAAAATTAGTGGTCCTTTTATATTGTTATTATTGATTATTATGGTTAGGCTACAATTTTGCTACTGTTGGAGGCAGGATAACTACTTTCACAGGTAAGACTAACTCCATGCAAACACTAACAATGTCGTGAATACGACAGCTGACAGTTCTATAGTATGAACATGATGTGGGAGAGGATGTGGTCTTCTCTACTGACCCTTTCTCCACGTTAATCTCACTGATCTGCTCTGTACTCCTATACTGGGCCCCATACATTTATCAGTATGCGGACCTTTAGCTTCCCACTACAGTTATTGTAGATCCCAGCAGAAGTAAATCATCCGAGCTCGCATTATACATCTGTACGCATCTTGGTGATGTTTACATAGTTAGTGTTGGCCAGGGTGCAGTTTCCTGTTTTCCTGGCCTCTGATCTGAAGTCCTCCATACTGTGGTTCACTGCCTCTTGGATTTCCACATAGTCAGACTTACTGAGAGTGGATCCGCTGCCGCTCCGACCGCTCTTCTTCAGCTCGTCAGCTGAGCTGGCTTTAGGCACACTTGGCATATTCAGATACTGTGCCTGCTCCTCACCTTCTGTCTCTCTGTGGTAGAAGTAGTTGAAGTTTGATACAATGACCGGTACAGGCAGTGCAATAGTCAGCACACCGGCAATTGCACAGAGAGACCCCACAATCTTCCCCCCAATAGTTGTTGGGACCATGTCTCCGTAGCCTACGGTTGTCATGGAAACCACTGCCCACCAAAAGGCCTCGGGGATGCTGCTGAACTGAGAAACTGGCTCGTCTGCTTCTGCAAAGTAGACCGCACTAGAGAAGAGGATGACACCAATGAACAGGAAGAAGATGAGGAGGCCCAGCTCACGCATGCTGGCCTTCAGTGTCTGCCCTAAGATCTGGAGTCCCTTGGAATGACGTGAGAGTTTGAAGATACGAAATACCCTAACTAGACGGATGACACGGAGAATAGCCAACGACATGGCTTGCTGGCCTGCCTGGCCATCCTCTGGCCGCTCTGCTAGTTCTGTGCCGAGGGTGATGAAGTACGGGATGATTGCCACAATATCAATGATGTTCATGATGTTGCCAAAAAATCCAGTTTTGCTGGGACAGGCGAAGAACCTAACTAGGAACTCAAAAGAGAACCAGATGATGCAAAGCGTCTCAACAATGAAGAAAGGATCTGTAAAATAAAAGCTTGCAGATGGAGTGGTGGTGTTGTATGTGGACTGGAGTGAGTTATACATCTCATCTTCGTTTCGATTAAGTGGCAGTGTCTCCAGACAGAAACTGACAATAGAGATAAGAATCACCATGACAGAGATTATGGCAATGATGCGAGCTGGTCCTGAGCTCTCTGGATATTCAAACAGAAGCCACACTTGTCTCTGGAACTCGTTTTCTGGCAGAGGCCGCTCCTCCTCCCTTATAAAACCTTCATCCTCCCTGAAGATTTCCATAGCCTCTTCACCCAATTCATAAAACCGGATCTCCTCAGAAAAAATGTCAAGAGTCACGTTAACAGGCCGGCGCAGTCTCCCTCCAGACTGGTAATAATACAGAATAGCGTCAAAACTTGGTCGATTCCGATCAAAGAAGTATTCATTCCGGAGCGGATCAAAATACCTCATCCTTTTTTTAGGATCACCTAGCAGTGTCTCTGGAAACTGGGAAAGTGTCTTCAGCTGTGTCTCAAAGCGCAAGCCTGAGATGTTAATGACAACCCTCTCGCAGCATTCATGATCCGGATCCGAGTCGTAATGGTCATGAGACTGACCTGGATGTGCTGCTGCTTCATCCGCAGGGTCGCTGGTAGCGACCGTCATGATGGAAGAAGATGGGACCTGCAGCTTTCAGACCGGGCGGGGCCACGCTGGGCCACAAGTAGGTAAAGTCTCCACACACTTGTACAGTCAGGCAGATTTGCCTGCTAAAAGGAACAGACAGAAAGCAGAGGTAGGTTTAATATTAATGTGATCAGCACATGCTTCACGCTCTACTTTTTATGGGACTTTAAACGAATAACTTGTTCAGAAACTTGTATTCACTGGCAAACATTTATGATCCACTTATTTTGTCAATTCTTAAACCAAACATTTTTCAGCTGCTGTTATTTCCCAGAAAGGCCATGTTACTTCAAAGCCTTGAAAGCAGAGCATTTGAAAATAACAAGTTGGTGGGGGCAGAACCATTTGCGAGCGCTGGCTCCATTGTGTCTGTGTATTAGGTTATGAGTTCTCCCTCATATGAGCACACTGCAGGATCAATATGCAGGCTAGTAATACAGTATCCACTCTCACAGGGTGCAATTACAACCAACAAATCTGATTATGAGCTCAGTGCTCCACAGTCTCTGAGATGAGCTTCCTCTATAAATCTGGTGTTACCAGCATTTCCTACCAATGCTGAAAAAAAATCTTACCTAATTTAATAAACTTCGTAGTTTTTTCAGTAGAGAAGATTTTGGGAGATTTGTCAATTCACGTGTTTGACATAACACACATCTGTTCTGTTCATTAGCAGCTGCACAAAAGCAACGGTGGTCCACAAAAAAACCCAAAAAACTTGTTTCAGCTTTTGATTTTTAAAATAAGGTCTGAAAAAATCAATCAATCAAAAGCCCCTACCTGCTACTTTTCACAGGCACGTATTGGGCTTGTTTACAGTCTCTGTCCTCTGCTGGTAAATCTTAAGCAGAGTGCCCGGTCCTGAGTCACTCCCCTCGGTCCAAGCAGCTCCTTCCTGTCACTCATATATCATCCGAAGCTCTGGCGCTGCAGCAAGGCGGCAGTGGGAATGGGAGAGGGGACAAGGTGTGAGGATGCAGGAGTTACCTCCATCGCTTCAGTGACCAGCGGGCACATGCCGAGATGCAGCTACGCTACAGGCTGAAGCTGGTCGGGGACGACGGTGGGGGCAAGTGGTTTGCACTTAAACACACTTAAAATCCTGACATTAGTTAAATTTAACATGACACTGCCGTCGCCCAAAACAAAAACAACGACAGCCTTGATGCCTGGCATCAGTGAAGAAAAGATACTGTGAAAGCCGCCGAGGAGATTTAAGAAATAACGCGGAATCACCTGTTTGATTCCTAAGTTGTTTAAAAAAATGTTACTTTTTAATTATTTCAACGTAAATATCACCATCCTTTTTTTCGGATGGGGAAAATCCATATGACTACACCAGTGATGCACATCACTAAGAAACAGAATGCATTCACAACTCCATGGATGAAACCAACCCTCTGATGGCGAAATAAACTATTGCTAATAAATGTGAGTCCAAGCAGCCAAGTTCATGCATTTTCAGACATTAAATGGAAATGTTGTAGTTGACTGCAAGCGCGAGTTAGTTTGGAGGGGCAGGTGCCAGACATGCTCAAGCCATTTGCAGCCCTATCCTGTGCGGATCATGGAAATCCACAACAGTCTCCATGCACTAAACAAAGCAGCATAGCATTATCTGTCCGAGTACAGGCAGCATTATTTCAGATAGGCTAATGGCATGCAGGAATTCACCGCGATTGTCTTGTTGTTGTGCAGACGCATGTAGCCTATTAATGTTTTGTTAAATCCAGTTTTTCTCTTCTCAAAAGGTGTCTTGAGGTCGTTCGTCTATTTCTTCATATGTGCCCTTCTTCCCCTATTTGACTAATCAGTCCAGCGGCTGTGTCATCTCATCACGTCTAACTGTTTTTGAGCTGCCGGCTCTTCCCGTGTTTCTCATATTTCACCATAATTCACCATAGTAGAGATGCGTGGGCTGCAGTTAGGCATTGCAGAGCATACTAAAAGCTTCTTGTGCGCCTCGCCCCATCCCTTTGCGCTCCCCACCTCCCGACACTCCTGTCCTCACTCTTCCACATTAAAGAGGAAGCATCGCCCACTAGAGAGTGGAAGCGTTTCTAAGCAAAACACGCGCTGCTCAGAAGAGATTAAGGGGAAGAAGAAGAAGAAAAAAAACCCTTAGAGGCAGAGAATGTCCGAAAAAATTTGAGCGATAAAATGTTGTTAATGACTTGGCTTCTGTTGTGTTTCCGATGTGGATATATATCCACATAACAAATTAGAATTGGGCTAAAGAGAGGCACAAAAACACCGTGAACAACAGTGAGGGAGAATTGTAGGGGAAATTACACGTTTAAACAGCTAATGCACAAAACAACAAAATCCCAGGTGCTCAAAGTTATTTTTGACGGTCTTGAATAGTTTTGGAATTCATGTCTCTCCAATGATTATAATAGTTAATCTTTATATGTATGACATAGAAACACCCCTGTCCTGATCGCTTTGTGTGTGTGTGTGTGTGTGTGTGTGTGTGTGTGTGTGTGTGTGTGTGTGTGTGTGTGTGTGTGTGTGTGTGTGTGTGAGAAAGATTACACTTTAAAAGATTGCATTTTTAAAAATTATTCTATTTATGAAGGAAAAAACCTGTCCAAACCTGACTGGCCCTATTTAAAATAGTAGTTGCCCACCTCGTTATCAACTGTGATTAAGCTCATTTGTTGAAAAGTTGAGTTCAAATTCACTTGCCATATCCAGGCCTGATTACTGCCAGACCTGCACAATCGAGAAACCCTTACATAGAACATGTCTGACAAAGTGAAAGAGATCTCAAATTGAATCACCACAATCACAATCTAAAGAAACTCAGGAACAGATGAGAAACAAAGTCACTGACATCTATCACTTTGGGTTACAAAGCCATTTCCAAGGCTTTGAGACTCCAGTAAACCACTGGTGAGAGCCATTACCCACAAATGGAGATATCCTGGAACCTTCCCAGGAGTGGCCAGCATACCAAAGTTACTCCAAGAGTAAATCAGTGACCTGGGAGGTCACCAAAGAACTGAGAACAACATCTAAAAAAAACTGCAGGGTTCACTTGCATGAGTTAAGGACAGCCTTCATGTTTCAAAAATTGGACAGGAACTGGGCAAAAGTGGCATCCATGGGAGAGCTACATAGTTAAAACCACTGAGAACACCAAGGCTCGCCTTGCATTCACCAAATAACGTCATGGTGAACCCCGAGACTTTTGGTGAAATATTTTGTGAACTGACAAGACAAGAGTTGAACTTTTTGGAAGGTTTGAGTCCCCAAACCAACACAGCATTTCATAAGAACAACATCATACCAACAGTCAGACATGGTGGTGGTAGCATGATGATCTGGGGCTCCTTTGCTGCTTCAGGACCTGGACGACTTGCTCTAAATGATGTAACCATGAATTCTGCTCTCTATCAGAAAATCCTGAAGGAGAATGTCCAGGCATCAGTTAATGCCATGAGGCTCAAGCTGACTTGGTTTATAGCTTGGATTTAAACAGCACAGCACGTTTTATTTCTTTAACCAAATAAAAAAATCATCAGCTAACTGAAGTCTTATTGGAATCCCACTATTAATTACTGTTGTACTATGTACTATATATATATATATATATATATATATATATATATATATAAACAAAAAATGCAGTGGTAACTAAAGTCTTGACCTAAATCATAAAGTTGGTATTTCCTAGCTGGTACAGTGCTGGGCTTTGAATGCCCATAGACATATAAAGTATAAACAGTTTTATATCAATGCCACACAGTTTACCCAGAGTTTGACAGACCCAAACCCCTTCCAGATAGCCAGATCCATCTCCAGTTCCCTCTTACCTTCAGGTTATGCCAAGTCTGAACCTAATAGGAGCATTGATTGTGTTTTATGTTTAGCCAAGCAGGCCAGATAAAATCTGAAAGGGAAACTTTAGATTGCTTCCCAACTATTGACCCCACATGACTGCAATAACCATGCAAACATTATTTTTCACTGTATTAAATATGTACCATGTTGTGATAGCCAGTGAATTTATTGGAGCTTATGCTCCAAAATGCTACCCAAGCACTCTGTTTTGTTTGTTTGTTTTTTCTTTCTTTCTTTTTTAGAAGATGGATTAGAGGAAGTAAATATGATGGATACAGTCTTAATACTCGGGATAACATCTAAGTGAAGAGGTTACGCAGAAACCATTATTCCTGAAAGAGAAGGGCATACGAATATTTTGAAATGATTATGGCACGACTAGGATATGTGTGTCGGACACGCACACCTAAAATCTCCAGCCTTTCTCATGCATGACTGGAAGAGTGAGAACGAGACCGAGTGAGGGAGAGAGGTTGTTTATCTAAGTTATGACAGACGACTGCAGGGAGGAGCTTTGTCCTGTGTGACCTCTGCTGGTGCTGCAGCAGGTGATATCTTACTAGATGCAACACACTCACACGTGCAGTGATGAGCTGTTGTTATCGGTACATTCCTTAACATACTGACTCCCTGTTTCTTTGTGGCTTCAAGCCCACAAAAATCCATGTGCAAAAACACACACATTTCTTTATACATGTATAAATGAATATGAATATGTTTCTGAAACTGCAGTTAATGTAAATGGAGAACAAAAATAAACTAATCTTTGTTGCAGAACTCGGCTCCTGTATGACACACCAAGGAGTTCATCAGCTTATTCTGGCCATTCATCCCTCTTTTTCCTCTCATTTTCTCCACCCACTCTTCACGTTCTCTGCATGTCTCCCCCTGGGGTCTCTCTCTATATTTAGAAAATGACCTTGCAAGTTCTATACCTGTGTGTTGAAAGCAACCGGTTTTCACGATGAGATATGTCCTTACCTCCAGAGCAGAGTGCTCCGGTATTGATTCTAGATGTGGTTTCACTTTCCGTTGTTTTCTCCACCTTAGAAAACAAGAGAAAATCAATGATCTTGCTGATCTGGAGGGTGTGGTTTAGCAAAGAGAGGAGTATACAAATGGCATGTATTCTGTATCACTAGATATTTGCTGCTGAATCTATAAGCAACATATTAAAACATCACCTTTGCATGGAGGCTCTTGGTGGCCTGACACGTCCACTGAACATTCATTTTCCCTAAGGAATTTCTGAAACTGTGGGCAGCAGTTAAGTGCTCTCTGTCTGGACAATTCAGCTAAATGAACAGTTAATGTATACAAACCATAGTCTGTCAGCCACAAGCATCAAGCACCAGTCTGCCTGTAGTCTGTCTGTGTATATTTGTATTATATTACTAAGAGTTGTGGAAAAACAACTATTGGGAAAGACACCAGAGAAATGGTGGAAATTGTGTCAGGAAGAGCTTATATTTATGGATCAGAAGACACTAGATTAGGGAGGATGGAAAAAAAGCCATCAGGAAATGCAGAAATGAGGGATGCAGAAAATGAAAACGAAGGGGAGGGATGGAAGAACAGAGGTGGAGAGGGCAGCAGATAAAGGTCACGGTGACAGTGATGAGTCATGCAGCAGAATGCAGGAGCGTCTTTGTGTCTCTGTGTTAAACTGTCAGCCTCTCTACCATTTGTCTCTTTGTTTTGGCAGCAAAAGATTGCAAATGAACATCCTGCTCTTGCTTAATCTAAATCTTCTTGCAGGCCCGCATGTGTCAGACTGTGTATATTTGTATTTCTAAGGTATTTCTTTCTTTGCATTTGTATACAGAACTGGACAGGGAGTCCTGTGTTCTCTGCTACGCCTGCGGCTGAAAACTGGTACTGATCAGCCAATCAGCAGTAAGAAATAATCTGATTTTAGTGGAAGCACTAGCAACAGCATCATCATCCTTAGCAACCATCGTTTCCTGCAGTGCCAAGACTGTAGCTCTGCAAGCGAACAGGGAAATATCACACAACTGGGAGTCACTAGAGGAAAAAACAACAAGAGGCGTGTGTACTGTGTCACATGACCAGGGCATAAAATGCTTTATTATACTTTATGTTAAGAAAGTCATGAGTTTATTGTGAAAGTTCTTTTATGAAGAATTTTGAAGCTGAAATCAGTCGACACCTTCCTTTAGAACATTAGTGTGTTCACTCTAATCTGGACTCTGGTTTTAAGACAAAATGTAATCATGATTAAAAATAACAATTAGCTGTTGGTACTGTTAGAAGATGTCAAGCAGCCAATAAATAAAAAATGGTTTAAATTAACATAAAATTAAAAATTTAATCATCAACAAACTGATCTCGCCTCGGGTCGAAAGCATAAGCATATATTTTAGAGAATAACATTCAAATATACCAAAGTATGCAATGGGAATGATTAAAAAAGCTTACCCATGTGTTGATAATTGATAAGTCCTGGCACTCTGTGGACATAGAATTTTATTCTGTGGAGTTATTTGATTATATTTTCCGCTCATGTCTTAAACTCGTGCTGTTTCTCAAAAACAACAGACGAAAATTGAAAATTCAAATTATGAAAATCAAATGAAGTGAGAAAGATGATGTGTGAAGGCTGTATGGAGGGGATTTACTTGTAATGAGGGCTCTGTAGACCTTCTGGCTCACTGTTTACCAGCCTGGGCCTCAGCTTCTCTATTCCCATCCCTGAAAGCATTGGTTTGGGCCACAGTATGCAGCTGTTTCAGTTGCTTCATATTTATTAAGCGAGGAGCATTTTGCAGCTAATGGTCCAGACTTTCCCCTAAAGTGTTAGAAGCCAAAAAAGACTCAAAAGGGAACAAATTATGGATTAAAATTTGCCCCAAAGTGCAGTGTCTCTTGTGATAATATTAACCTTGGAAAATTTATGTACATTTTGTGTCTACGACTTCTTTCCTCTGATCACAGGTGACCAGAAACATCCAAAGGGACATTCCATCATCTCCCTTCAAGATCTGTTGGCATTTTGATTGTGAAGGTTTTATACTATGTGTGTGCTGGGATGATGTTGGCTCACAATATTGAAATTGTTTCAACTTAAACTTGCTGTTCACATCGAGTCCCTGCATGGTGAAACCCAGTCTACACAGTGTACAATTCTAATAAACACACTGATACACAAAATTAGACTTTGCTAGCCTCTACCTTTCCCTGTGCACAGTTTACAGTAACACCAACAGCTCAAGAGATTAGCTCTGAAATACACCTGCAGAGGGCTGAATCTGCCACCAGCAGCCCTCCCCTGTTACTATGGAGAGTTGTTGTGCATTAGCCCTGTGGCTAGTGTGAGGTCTGATGACATCATTTTTGTGATCGACTGCCACATTGTGCCTTCTCCTATGTTTGATACTGAAGGAACAGACAAGCAAAAGAATGAAAACAGACACAAATAGACTGTGGGGGGGATTTGCTGCGCATGTAAGAGGGGACAACCAAAGATATAGT
This sequence comes from Copadichromis virginalis, assembly GCF_057382275.1. NCBI lineage: Eukaryota > Metazoa > Chordata > Actinopteri > Cichliformes > Cichlidae > Copadichromis > Copadichromis virginalis. Next base: position 1,261,211 of record NC_140637.1, on the reverse strand, counting down.
GGTTTGATTCTTTCAGCCACACTTTTGCCAAGAGAGATGGCAGAGTGGTTAGTGAACTGGCAGGCTCGTCGCAGCAATAAAGCACACTTTCTCATACACAGCATGACAGCATGATTGCTGCAAACCTTTGTTACAATGTTAATATTTACCTCTTCGCCTGGGAGATGACATGAAGTTTTCCACTGTGCTCTAACACAGCTCAGTGCTCTTTAAGGTGCAACCAGACAAACCAGGGGGCATCCAAACGTCTGACGTAGAATTAAATTTAGGAATCACCAAATGTTTCTTTCTAAATCTGTCAGAGAGACGTCTCTTTTATTTTCAATATTGCCCTTCTAGTTCATTGATGGAGTACTCCGTCATAAGCTTCCTCTCTGGTCCTGCTGCTACAGAGAGCTCTCTTTGTTCTTTCTTCTGTTGTGTTAGTGTTTTCCTGTAACCAAAGGACTCTGGGCCAGCACTGTTTTTCACTATTAAAAGACTGTCACGTTGCAAGGCTCTTCACGGGAAACACTTGTTAAACAGTGGCACATCCTGTGTGCCAACAGCATTTCTGCACACAGCAGAATCCAGAAAAACCCATGAAATGATTGAATATTGCAGTACTGAAGGATTAAACCATTTTATATCATGTACTTAATTGCATTATATGTTGCACAGGTAAGGCAGTCACTAATTCTTTGCCCAGCTATAAAACATTTCATGTATTTTCATTCTATTAACGCTTAACTGCAAATTTAATAGGTTTCTTTTATTGAACAATTTAGAGTGAGAGAAAGGCAGAGGGATACTAAACACAGGTTGTTAGTCTCCCTTCTAGTTAACTTAAAAGTGGAAATGTACTTTGGAAATGTATTGAATCCAGACATCCCTCTGGACGTAGCTGCAGGAAGGTTTTCTGAATCTTTTCAGAGTGTCTATATTTCTACCTAAAAGCTAGTTAAACAGACCAACAAAAAGTATAAAACTTGTTCACTGATTTATTGAGGAAAATGATCCAACATTATATATCAGTAAGTGGCACTAAAACTTTGCCTTGCAACTGTAAATGAGTGCATTTTCCTTTACAATTTGGCTACTTTCAGACTCTCTACATGGGTCATGTTTAAGACAGCACAAAAATAACACAGAACAAACAAGCCGCCCCATGACAACATTTTGCCCTTTCCCATAAATCAAGAGTGCACTCTGGGAAGGAGAAAGCCGTCCAAAGGCATGTGTATGTGCTGCATGTGTCTGTGTTTGTGTCTGCATAAACGCCTTTGTATTTTCCTCCACGTACAGTATATGTCAATGGAATAGCAGCGACCAGCACATGTACATATGCGTTTGTCTCACATATTACAAATACACAACACATAGAACTAACAAAGGCAAATGACTAACAGTCGTTGAATTTGTATCACAGTTTTATAGCAGTAACTTGTGGATGGCCTTGGTTTTTGCCACTTCTGTCTTAATGTTGGTCAGCTGTTGTCCATGATGAACATCTCCTCCCGGAAAGGTGAATACAGAATGCAAAAATCCTTGATATTCCAGTAACGCGAAAGTGCTTTGCAAAATTGCTGTCTTGTTTTCTGCATCTATCCTTTTGAATTTTATATAGAAAGCATGTGGTGAAAAAGTCCGTTGCAGCTGAATCCTGTCACTGTCTCAACAACTTCTGACCCTGCGATGGTTCCATTCACAGTGCTTTAGCCTCAGCGCGGAAGCAGCTACAAAACTGCAGCTACAAAACTGGATGTTGAGTGTCCATTATAAGCTTTTCAAAACTGCATGTTGTTGCATTTTGGAATGAGCTGTGGTTCGCTGGAGGGGCGTGGCAGGGTGATTAATAGGCACAACTTGTTAATTCAGGTTCAAGGGCACCAGCATGAGCAAGAAGGCAGGGCGGGAAGAATTAGTCCAGAGAGATTTCTGTCTCAATTGCTAACTTGGCCAATCTGGCCCAACAGGAAGACCGGAGTCGCATCGCCCCTAAATGGAAAAATAAGGTCACTGCAGGCTAATGGCTAATCTAAATGCCTTCAAAATGACTCAGCTTTTCTAAGTAATTAGCACCTGTATCAAATCAATTTAGTTTGTTTACCTAAATGGGAGGCAGTCTAACTGGTTTCGTTGGGGGTTCCAGGAGGTCTGAGCAGAGAAAGAGTTCACCTAAGAGAGAAAAAGACAAAATGGGGAAGGAAAAGCAAAACTATTAGTTTTGTGGTCTCTGCAAAAGCAAAGCTACTTCTCTTCCTTCTTTTGTCTCATTAACAGTCGGGCAAGAACTGTGTAACTCTGAATAACGTCTTAGTGAGGAGAGCGTTAAGGACAGGAAATTAAAGTAACTCTCAAGTGACCTGTGTCGACTTGAAATTAGCAGAAGTGAACAAAAATTGAAAGGATGAGTGCACTGCAGTGTGCAATGTCTCTAACAATCGTGTGGATTATTAGAGGCCCGGGAAATAAAGGCTTCCAGACTGGCCAATCCAGTTAGGTGAAAAACAAGTGGCTCCCATTTCTGCTTATTCACTTTCTGATCTATTAGTGTTTTCCTCTGCTAGAGATTTTATGTAACATGAGAAATGAGCAGGCTTCCAACTGATGATCAATATGGAGCTCACCACTGAAAAAATATAAAAATGCCAGGGATCAAATTGAAAACTTATAATCAATCAACGAAAAGGTTTAATCTGAGGCACCTCCCACTTTGCCCTTTAGGGTGTCCCTCCAAATGAAGCTACCATGATTATCACTAACTGGAAAGGTACACAAAAGATGTAATTTTGTGTAATCATTTAATTGCGTAGTCAATAGTTTAAGAATAATTATATTTCCCTTGTCCTGGCTTTCGAAAGTTTTATCTCTGCCTCACTCTCGTCTCTGCTTTCAGTTAAGTGACCAGAGTCAGGGCGGACACTGGGCATAAACAGACATAAATCTGGAGGATCATCAGTGCAACGGTATCAAAGATAGGACTGTGTTACATGAAAACGCACGAGTATTTTAAGACTTTTAAGACCAAGCAAACAACAGAAAACCCCCATTACAGATTCCATTTCTTACTTTTTAAATAATTACAATGTATTCAGTTATTACAAGTACAAGCCTTCTTTTTTTCTCTTGCTTTCTAATATCACATCCCCTTCATATCCATGACAAATGACAAAGGTCACAAAGCACCTGTTCAATTAGGAGATTACGGCCACCAGGGGGCAGCACAGTACACAACCTGTGTGAGCACGCCTTCGGTGTTCTTACTCATTTCTTAGACAGCGTCAGCCGAAGGTGGAAGACACGAGGATCACAAATCCTGCACAAAGACTGACGAGGGTCTAAACATTAAAACACATACATGCATGCATGACATCACTACACTGTTCGATGAAGGACGAAAGCCAAAAAACCTTCTTACGTCACAATAACGATATAAAATGGATTTGTAGATAACTGACTGGCCTTTAACCTGAGTGCAGGTTAATTTAGCGTCAGTGCGTCTCGTGATGATAACTTGTTAGATTGAAATGACCTGCCTGAACTTTCCATTCAGTAAATTGTAAATCTCCAAACAACAAAAGCCGCGGGTCTTATGTTATGACTTACGCCACAGTGATCGTTCAGAATGAGACGAGCACCACAGTGCTTAGAACTTACCAGCTGTTTTAGTGGGAGAACAGCAGCCTCTGCTGAACGCCGACAGCAGCGCACTCAGGGCAGCCAGACAATGTGCTCCCAGTCCATTCACAATTTCCTCACATGTCTCTTCTTCGGCCTCTCTTGACAGACAGCTTTGGAGCTATCTGTGTCGAGCCTGTGCTGTTTTGTAGGACTGTTGTGATTAACAACCTCCTTGGTGGGATTTGTTTCGTGTCGTTGTTCTGGTCACTGGGGGGGCTTGCAGATTAGCGTTAGTGGGCGTGTTTGGGCGTCTATTTTTTATGCAGCGAAGCACGGTGCCCCAACATCCTTCTTACACACCGAAGACAACCCATTAAGATGAAAATCTTCAATATTGCTTCCAAGCAATCTGGGAGGTTACTGTGGAAACAAAGGTGCCATGGTAACGGTGACTGGGTGGGTTACCGAGGTAACGACCGTCGCCATGGAGACTGCATCACAGTGGGCTATATTCGAGGCATCCGAAAAGAGACACGCTCCATCTTTGATCACTGTTTGTGTGCGCAAAAAAAAAAGCTCAGTGTTTCTTCGCTGCACGTGTGTCTTGCATCGATAATGAGAGCTGGAGTCGGCTGGCCCCTGTGTTTACATGTCGCCGTTTAACCATTAAAATAGCCAACCAGGAGAATGCATACAAAGAAATTGTTGGGAATTCTTATATATATGTTTTTTTAAAGAGAATAGCATTTGGACTAGACTTTAACGCACAATAAAGGCATAGCACAAAACGCTCTAATTGAGATATTATATGCTGAACTGTGTTTTTCAGACTTCACATGTGTTTAAACACGCACACACAAACATATTTAAATGATTCTGGATATTATACATAGCCGATGATGGACGGATCACGACCCATAACGCATGTTAATACAATGTGAGTGCCCTTCAAGTATTATACATTTGTGCACATCTGTCACAGTTATACAGCTTCTATGTCTACCTGTTGTGAAACATATACTCACTATTGCCCGACTCACAACAGGTCAACCCCCCTCACTCAGAGAAGAATGGTAGGCCTAAAACTTTATAAGGAGCTCTTCATCTTCTTACAAGCGCGAATGGAACCACACAGAATTATGAATTCATACCACTGAAATGAAAAATCCCGATTCTTTGAATGGACAGCAAAGCAGCATCTCTGAACGTACAGGTTTCGTTCTTTCGCTTCTTTTTTCAGTTTTTTTTTTTTTCTTCTTCTTTCTTTCTGATCTACAGCTGCTTCCACACGCTGGTGCGCAACGGCAGAACCAGCTGTGTGTTGATTCGTCACCACGTCCTGTGTTCAATGTTATGGCTCTAAAATAATGGCTACACGTCGGTGAAAATCTTTTTGTTTATATTCACACAATTCTGCGAGTTGTTCTGAGCGGTAGTGGGGAAGTTGGGCTGCTGTTTGAACGTGCTGTTTATCCCGTGCTCTTCTATCACCATGTACTCGCTCTTGCTGAGTGAAGAAGAAGAGCGAGTCTTCCTCAGCTCCTCGGTGTCTGCTAAAGGCTGACAGCTGCCCACGTGCAAGTACTGTGCCTGCTCCTCGCCCTCCGTTTCTCTGTGGTAGAAATAATTAAAATTGGAGACGATGACAGGTACAGGCAGGGCAATAGTCAGCACGCCAGCAATTGCGCACAAAGACCCCACAATCTTTCCCCCAATTGTCACGGGGTGCATGTCTCCGTAGCCCACTGTGGTCATGGTGACAACAGCCCACCAGAATGCGTCCGGGATGCTGTTGAAACCCGATTCTGGGTCGTCTGCCTCAGCAAAGTAGACAGCACTGGAGAAGAGGATGACACCGATGAATAAGAAGAAGATGAGCAGGCCCAGCTCACGCATACTGGCCTTTAGAGTCTGTCCTAAAATCTGAAGCCCCTTAGAGTGACGCGACAGTTTGAAGATACGGAACACCCGAACAAGCCTAATTACGCGCAGAATGGCTAAAGACATGGCCTGCTGTCCGTTCCCTTGTCTTTCTGCCAGCTCTGTGCCCAGTGTGATGAAATAGGGAACAATGGCCACAATGTCTATAATGTTCATAATATTTTTGGAGAACGTGGCCTTACTCGGGCATGCAAAGAAGCGCACTAGCAGCTCGAATGAGAACCAGATTATACACAACGTCTCCACGACAAAGAAGGGGTCCGAGAACGGGCTGATGAAATAGGGGAGTGTGCCATTTATCACAGGCGCAATGGTGATTGGATCCCTGTTCTCATCCCTGAACTCCGGCAATGTCTCTAAGCAGAAAATGACAATGGAGATGAGAATGACCAAGACTGAGACTATTGCGATTCCCCGGGCGGGACCAGAGCTCTCTGGGTACTCAAAAAGCAGCCACACCTGTCTTTGAAATTCATTCTCAGGCAACGGTCGCTCCTCCTCCTTTATGAAACCCTCATCCTCCCTGAACTTCTCCATAGCCTCCTCGCCCAGCTCGTAGAAGCGTATCTCCTCAGAAAAAATGTCAATGGGCACATTCACAGGTCTTCTTATGCGTCCGCCAGACTGGTAGTAATAGAGGATGGCATCAAAGCTGGGTCTGTTCCGATCGAAAAAGTATTCATTCCTGAGGGGATCAAAGTACCTCATCCTCTTCTTGGGGTCACCCAGCAGCGTCTCTGGAAACTGCGAGAGAGTCTTTAGCTGCGTTTCAAATCGTAACCCTGAGATGTTGATGACCACCCTCTCGCAGCATTCGTGATCCGGTTCATAACGGTCCAGAGAGTGGTGGCCCGGGAGAGCCGCTGACTCTTCTAGCATGTTGTCACAAGCCACAACAGTCATCACGTCGGCTTCTGTCTCGGTGTATCCGTGGTTCACCAGGTTGTCGCCCCGGGTTTTGGTTGCGCTTGGCGGGGGTGATTGAAGGAGGCTGAGGTGGTCGTCCATGCGCGGTTGAAGACGCATACAGGGGCGGCCGCCTCGCCCCCTCCGCGGACCCCGGTCAACCACAGCCGTCGCCACCACAGCCTTGTCTCCTCTACGTCTCTCTCACTTTCTTCTCTCGCTTCACTTTCACTCCCCACTGTTGCTCTTCCCGCCCACGAGGAAAGATCTGGGTTTATAAACAGCCCTTCCACCCGCCCACGACGCGCCAGCGCTGGGTAACTTCACCCTCCTCCTCCAATCGTTGGACGCTCCTTTATACAGAAAAAGCAACAGACGGGCGTCACTCAGCACATCGTTTGGGCGTGCCCACCTTCTTCTACCCCTCTCCCGTCTTCTAGACGCGCGCTGACACACACAGACTCTCTCACACACACTTGGCGAGTACAAACAGTCTCCTTTTAAACAAGGTCATTGCCCATAGATGGGATATTTTCAAATAGGCTGCTCATGAATATATCACAGCTTCATTTCCACTCGAAAGTATCATAAAAGATGCACCAGCACCAGAAATAAATTAGGGTGTGTCCTGGTAAAGTACTGCACCTAATTCTGCAGGCGATAATATTATTTAAATTAGGCTCAAGGAAAATGGTTAACGATTGATATCCCGTCTGAAATCTGAGAGATAATTAATGCCGAGTCCCAATGGTACGTGTTAAAGTGATGATCAGCGAGCGCGGGGATGAGAAAGACAGGAGGTAGTTCGGTCAGGTCGATGTGTGATGAATACATAACAGCAGCAGCATAAAATTAAATTCAATGTTTGGTGAAAAGCTTAAAAAGAAGCAAGTGCCGAAGAAATCATTATTAATAAGACATTAAGAGACACGCAGATCCTACCTCAGCTCATATGATACAAGGTCAGGTGACCTTAATAATGATGAATGTCAAAAGGGCAGGTACAGTACACAGCACTGTCCTGGGATAGGTCTGATTATATATTGTCAAAAGGCAATCTGAAACGTGACTTTTCCCCCCACTGCTAAAACTGACCACATATGGGAAACTTCTAGTAAGGGGATGTGTGTGACTGACAAGCAAGCTCATGTTATCATTATCCAGTATGGCAGGAAAACGACAAGCAAATAGAAATTCTAACATTTTTTATTGCTTCAGACAGTGTTGTATAATTTCAGTGTACAGTTTCCAGGTGTCACTTGAGTGGTTGCTGTCCGAGGTACTGAAAGGGGGGGGGGGGGGGGGGGTGACTATTCAAACTATTCATTTATATTATTGTGTGTTTGTTTTTAAGTCAAGTATGTCTGAGGCAGAACCTTAAACACAGGTTTAAACCCACTCTTTGCTTGAATCAGCACTTGCATCAAACAGTCCTTTGACACAGCTGCTAAAACTGATCATGAATTACTCAAAGACTCAGTGCAGCTTCTCTTATCTATTTTTTCATGTTGTCATTTTGAACTACGTTGAGATAAACATTTACATTGGCTTCATTTCTTAATGTTTAACATTTAAAGGGGTACAGCCAACTACTGAGTCAGATATGTCAACCTTCACGTTACCACGCAAACACACCGTTATAAGTACCTTTAAATGCTAAACTAAACCGATAAATTAACTAAATAAACAACAAAGGTTGCATCATAGTTTGGGCCACTGTATAGCACTCACCTCAAATAAAGTGACTACACCCAAAATACCTTACAGACAATTTCACTACAAAAGCTTTGAAAAGACACAAAATTACCATAAAATAACTGTCATATCTAACAAAGCAAAAAACCAAACAAAAAACACCATTATTATTATTATTATTATTATTATTATTATTATGTGAAAACACAATCTAAAGGACACATACAGCAATTAGGCTCAACCATGCCATACACAACAATACATAAGTATCAGTTTTATTCTACATATGGTCTCAATAAGTCTCAGAAGTAAATGAATCAATATTTACTTCATGTTTCTCCTGACGTGCAGAAAACATTCAATCCCAGGTTATCAGATATTCTGCTGTATCAACTTACTTAGCCCAGATTTTTCTTTGGCAAGCAACTCGTTTTCATATCTTAGTGAAGACATCTAATTGACATATTGCTTTCCCTAGCCACTTACCCTAACCCTAACCATCAAAAATAAATACCTAACCATTAACCATTAAGAAATTGTAGATTTTCCAAGCAGTTTCACAGCAGGGCAACGTGATGATGCGATGGTTATCACTTTCATCTCATGGCTCGGGTGTTTCTCTTTTGGATTTGCAGACTTTCCCTCTCCCTGTACTCCTGCTTCCTTTCACATTCCATACCTTGGCTCTCATTCAGTGGAGTAGATGTGAGAGTTTCCAAAGCTTGCCCGAGCTAAATAAACTCAGAAAGCTTCAAAAACACATTTTGCCCTTCATTATTTGGAGATTTGTCAAGCTGCTTTTTGCTGTCCATTTTTAAATAAGGGTCATGAAGATGGATGTCCACTTAGGTTACACGTGGCCTGCTTATATATTTATAGCTGTTACCAAATATTTGCTTGACCATCTATAAGGTGCAGGTACAGCAGAGAAAGGCTTGGGATTGGAGAGAATTTCACTTTGTCATTGGAAAGATCAAAGACCGTGAAAAGGTTACAAGAAATGAGGACAGTCCCTGAAGGGCAGGACATTGTGCTGTTTCACGCTTCTATAAAGAGCTGCTCTGGATTTGGGGATAAATGTAGAAATAAGAGAACACTTGTGCAAACATCACTGTGCATGTATGTGCCTGTATACTTGTGTACGTTCGTCTTTGTTATGTGGGTGTGGGTGGGTGTTGGTGGATGTGAGCTGAAAATAAAATGAGATGAATGCATGAAAGAATGAAAGCTGCCTGCTTTAGCAAACTGTATCTGAGAACAGAAGAAACACCAGATACACATAGTGTCATTAAGATTTTAAGAGCTCTCTTTTAACACCTTGGGAATGCTAAAGCTCTTTTTGTGCCCTCACTCCCTGAACATCTTAGCCTCAGACAACATTTCAACAAGTGGAAGGAAGAAAGAAACCAAAGGGAGGAAAGAGACCTAATTGTAAGCTATGCAACTGTGAAAGATGGCAGTGCTTGGTGCTCATGAACACCTGCTTCCTCCAGATTAAATTAAATGAGCATTAGATATGTGGACTAATCTGAAATTCCCCCATCAACAATCTGTAGAAACACCCACCCAGATCCTCACACACTATTTGCACTGAGCTTTTCTGGAAGCATAGAGTATTTTTACATCCATTTACATAACACTTATTTGAAACAGACCTACCTTAAATATAACGACTAATCATATAGTAAAACCAACCAATGGTGTCTTTTTTTATTACCACTCTGAGGGATTTCAAATAAATAAACTGTGAAACTTGCAGAGACTAACCTTTCCATAGAAGAAGTGAGTTAGCAGGGAGAGCGACAGAGAGCACGGCAGTAAAACCTGATGCTCATAACATCCCCTCCCTTCTCTTAGAGGCAGAAACCTTCAGCTTTCAGGTTCCTCTTCTGTGGAACCAGCTCTCAGTTTGGATTGGGGAGACAAACCCCGCTCTACTCTTAAGATTACGTTTAAACTTTCCTTTTTGACAAAGCATACACTTATAGGGCCGGATCAGGTGACCCTGAATCCTCCCTTAGTTACTTTGCAATAGGCTTAGGCTGCCTGGGGTTTCCCATGATGCACTGAGTGCTTCTTATTCACTTTGTGCTCACGACTCTGCATTTAATCATTAGGTGTCATTCATCTTTGGCTCTCTTCCACAGTCATGGATGGCTGTCCCTCACTGGCCTTAGCTCAGTCGGAGGTTTCTACCTGTTAAAAGGGAGTTTTTTTCATCTGATTGTTTTCTCTGCATTATAGTAAAGTCTTTACCTTCAGTGTAAGGCACCTTGAGGTGACTGATTTGTGATTATATAAATACAACTGAATATAATTTAGACCTATACATTAGAAGAGGAAATTACTGTAACAGACACTTTTCTTAGTGTAGATATTTAATCAATTAAGCATTTAAAGTTAATAAATTTAAAGTTAATAAATTTAAAGTTAATAAATTAAGGAAAAAACACATTTTTGCAGATTAAGCTGCCTAACAACTGATAGCTCCTTGAGTCAGGTGACATTTATTTATTTTTATGCAATTATAGTCCAATAAATACATTATAATGAACCATAACGTATTTCTGACTGGGGCCATTGCTTCACTATAAATACAACGACGTCTGTTTGGTTGATTATATTCTTAAAGTTAAAAGTAATATTTTTAATAGAAGAATGTTTCGGCAGTTTAGTTTTGGTAGTATAGATTCATGTAGTAAAGGATCTGACTGCTGAACAGAAGTTGTTGTTTTTATTTATTTTTCATTATTATTTTCTAGAAGCTCAACTTTAAATTGACTGATTTAATATAAGCAGTACAGACAGGGGATTTCTGCAAATGTTAAAAGTTATATTTGGTAAATGTTATATTTTGGCACGTCTGTGTATGACAATAACTGAAATGTGTTTAATGAGCGTAATGCAAACCTATTGAATAGGATGTAGACTCTGTCTTCTTATTGAGGCCACATTGAAGCTGTCTTGTATTAAAAAGGCCAGTCAGTCCACAGAGAAAAAGCTCAGGGACCGCCGAAGGGCTTTCTAATGTGGTTTCCACTCCCCATGTTAAATATAGGACCACCCCAACTCCCATATCAACCTATGAAATTAGGCTACCTTGCGAATTGCACTCGAATTCTTCGAACTGGACTGAAAGGCGAGGAAACAAGAGCAAAGAGCAAGTGAGAGAGAACTGGGTCGGTTTGCATGAGGAACAGGTTTGCTGCTTGAGGTCGTGGAAATCTGGTTACATTTGAGTAATTGCTCTATTTGGTTCTTCTACAAGGGATGCATAGCAGCCACCTTTCATGCAGCTTCTGGGGAAAATAGTGAATTTAATATTTTACTTAAAATTAAATAAAAAACTGTGACACATCTCATATCTGGCACGCCATCCCAAGATTTCCATCTCTGATCTCATAATCATGATCTCATCTTGTGTTTTCTCTTATCCTCAGGAAATGTTTTTATTTGTCTGATTACCACCAACAACACCAGTGCCATTGTTGCTGCAGTGTTATCTCCCTGGAACTGTAGAAAAAGTTTGGTTTTTAGATATAAATCTCAGGAGAGGCCTTAGTTAGTCAAGCTACGCAGGATTTATGTACAAATTATACATTTTTATGACCTTTACTATTTTTCTCCTGTAAACATTTTTCAGATTACTACATTTTTAAATCAGCCTTGAATATCCTAATTAAAGCAACCATTGTCTTGAGCCCGAGTGTTTTTAACCCTTTGAATCTACTAGTATCTGTATTATAAATGAGAAACAGATTCTGTGGACTCCACTTTTACAAGCAGTGCCTTCCCGTTACTCACCCAGTGACATGTCCACCACAATCCCACATCCTTTTCCTATACACATGCGCATAAACTGTAAAAGCACTTCGGGGCACTGTAAATAGATGTTTGCTAATGAAGACGAGGCCCATATGGAAAAAGAACTTTTATGTGTGCACTAATTAATCAACTGTTCATATTTGCATAACGACAGATATCGGGGCTGAAGTGCAGCTGCACATGACAAAGACCAAGAGGAGGTCGACAGGAGGAGAAACGACGAGGCCAGGGCCATCTGTAGAACAAAGGCTGACTGGAAAGGAGCCACATCAGGTCCTGCTGTAACCCCAGCAACGGAGAGAGGGATGTGGGGGGAAAGGGTCGGCACAGAGGGAGGAACACAGCTGAATCTCGGCTGGCTGTGACACTTTGTGTTTTTTTTAAACCTGATGATTGCCTTCTCTCAGCAGGCAGAAACAAAGAGATAAACAAACATGGGCATTGGGATAAAGGATGGATGTGGACTACCACACATGACTGCACTCATTTTTTTAAAAAGGAAAGGGAAACACACACGTTTAAACACACTTTGGTTCCATCCGAAAACTGACTTTCCTGCTAAATGAATCTGCTTTTTTTGAGAGTTCAAACATGACTGGAGCATCATAAATATGAAGATGTAGCGGCAGGCGATATGTATGCATAATAGATGCAGTCCTACCAGAGCATATCAGCTGTACCACTAAGAGAGAAGGGGTTCCCTGCTTCACACATCAACCGTCAGTCCTATTTCGACACAAAATGAGGACAGAAAATGACAAAAAGAAACGTTGTAGGAAAAAGTACAGCAAGAATGAAGTTGACTAAACCGAGGGCTCTGGTGTGTTACCCACTTAAAGCGATCACACAGGACTTTGATGAATTATAAAACCTTGTAATTATCTATTAATTAGTGTTTGTCTTTTTGTAGTACTGTTTTGTAGGAAGGTTCAGAGGAGGTTGGAGATTGTTACCATCATGGGCTCATCCGGTCAGGATGAGAATGAACAGTCAGTAATCACTTGCAGGGTTTTTCGTTTTATTGAATAATGAGCAAAAGGAAAGACACACATGGACTGCTATCTCTGAAAAGAAATAAAGTAACTCAGTAACTCAAAATAATACATGAAGGAGACTCAACCAGAAACTCGCCTCAGCTGCCGCCCCATGTGGGAGCGAAGATGGAGTGAGCTGTAGGTGAGTGCAGTCCTTATATAACCAGTGACAGGTGAGTGCAATTAAGGGAAAGCACCACACCCAATAAAAGGTGAGGAAAAGAAACAATGTGAAGTGAATGTGCTGAAAGGTGAGCCTTTACAACAAGTATTCAAGCCATGGTTAGGAAACACGTTTTTGTTAGCCTGGCTCTTAAGAATAGATAAACAGTTGTAACATGTGCCGTTTATTTCATATATTAATCCATGAAACGTAAACCGGGACACATATTCTGTTCTGCCAGTCAGCTGTGGTAGCAAAGACCGTGTTGACAGCAGTCCCAGATTAACAAGGAAAAATGTAAGAAATGTGAGAAATGTCACTCCCGCCCTCCTCCTCATCCACATGTTGACACTTCTCACATTAAACTTTTCACATCATCTGTGTCCATGTCACATGCCTGTCTCTTCTCAGATATAATCATCTCCTCCCCTTTCAGCTTCATTATTTCCCCACTACAGTCTGGATGTGGTACATTTTTGCATTCTCTTTGATTTCACGTTTTACAATATTTTGTGTTTACCAAGCAAGTTATTTGTATTATTTTCATTTACTGGTTCTGGTTTTTATACTTTCTTTTATATTTCAGATATATACTTGTGGCCACTTGTGTTTACACTTTATCTCTGTTTAACATATTGCTCTCTGTGCTGAGGTCTGGCTCTTTCTTTCCACTGCTCAGGAAAGCCACAGTGTCCCTACTTGGTCCAGATGGTGTCTGGTACATACAGTGAAACATGCTTGTGCATCCAGAGAAACCTGCTGTCTTCCACTTTACAGAGTAAAGGCCCTCTGTCAGCACATGAAATATTTTTAGACAAATTAATAAAACATTGCTTGAAAATATTTTGATTATCAACAGTGGATGTTGTCTTTGCGAGTAAAGTGGAGTGCATTTACAATGTGCAGTCGTCTGGTTATGTGATAAAACAGAAAAATGCACATATTTATTTAAGAAATTTACTTTAGCCTTTACCCAGTGAGAGAAATCTTGGGTTAGCACTGTGAAGAGCAACTGAAACATTTAGCGAGAGCTTAAAGTTATGTCACATCAAAAGATTGAACATACTGCAAGACGGAGCATCAGACAGGGCTAACATTTGTTTTTCAATAAAAGGACTTTATTTATTAAATTTCTTATTGTTTTGGCGGTACTGCTACTTAACTGAATGTCACATACAGCTATGTAGCAGTATCTACATTAACACATGGACCAGTCAGACTCTAATGGTAAATTAAAATGATCAATGGGGACTGTAACAAAGCAGTATTTATCTGAACAAACCATGCAGACCATCTGATGGATGGCTCTGCTAACCTCCAAGACCCCACACTGTCTCCATCAATATCTTCTGTCAGAATATGTTGATCTTCTTCAGCTGCTTCCCACTGATCTGAATTCCAGTGCTACTTCTGAGAAGAAACATGGATAAAATCCACTGTACTGTGTTATTGGGATTAATAGATTACTCTGTGCGTCTACTTCTTTCAGATCCACTAATTTGGAGCAACCCCTGGTAGAATGAACGGGTTCTGTGTGTGCTCTTAAACAAGTAAATTGTTAGTAGATAACTTGCAGAACTGTCCACTCCCATCAGTCTATTTTTTATTGTGGTCTTACAATAGCTTTCCCATCCATCCATTTTCTACTTCCTGTCAAGGGAGCAGCAGTCTGAGCAGAAAAGACCAGACTTCCTTCATTAACTATCAACCATCTCTTCCAGGGGCAGACCAAGTTGTTCTCTCCCCCAGGGAGTCCTGGGTCTGCCCAGGGGCTTCCTCCCACTAGGACATGCCCAAAATACCTCACCTAGGAGGCATCCATGAGGCATCCTAGTCAGATTCCTGAACCACCTCAACTGGCCACTTAAGGCCAATTAAGCACTGCTGCTGACCTGCACAAAACTCAAAATCTAAAAAATGTATAATGTTGATTCTAATTCTAATTATCATTGCATTTAAAATCTGATAACACTGTGAAAATGGTACTGGTTCTGTATATATGTAGACCTAGACCAACATTAAACAGACATAGGCAATAGAGGAAATTACTACAATTCATTGCATTTTGACTGATAGCGTACAAGTATGTCTGTACCAACTTTCCCAATAATTCAGTGTGGAACAAATTATTTGTGTTTATTTTTATTAATCGATGAAAGGAAAATGGAGAACTGGGCCACCCATCAGGCTGTTTCCATATTTCTATTCTGTGGCTTTTTCCCATTAAGTTTTACAGATGGACGGAAAGGTTTCAGGAAGGTGCTGAGCCTCAGGATGTATGTGTGTGTGTGTGTGTGTGTGTGTGTGTGTGTGTGTGTGTGTGTGCGTGTGTGTGTGTGTGTGTGTGTGCGCGCGTGTGTGTGTGTGTGTGTGTGTAGTTCTGGTACCATGGGAGATCCAGTACTTTTTCAAAGTAACATTTTCTCAAGTGAGAGAGTCTGAATCTGAATCTGAGTCTAAAACACAGATTTGCGACAGGAAAATACAGAAAGTTTTGAACATGCCAAAACTCATCTGAGCTCTAACAACAGCGTGCTGCAGCAACTGTAGAGGGCATCCTGCTACACATGGATCGAAACACAATAGTCTCACAAATGTTATTTTTCTTTGTCCGAGACTGTTTGCAAGCATCTCAGAGAGAGGAGATGCCAGCATGCTTACACAGATTCAAACCAGTGACCTCCAGTTTTCTCTTCACTCAAGTTGACCATCACCCAAACATCATGCGGGAACAGGCCCCAAGCCTCTGCAGGGTTACTTCTCTTTGGTTATCTCAACATGGTATACCAAGATATATTTTCTTTACTAAACAATGAAACAGACCCCAAAAAGTAATATTTCTGGTAGTGTCCATTTGTCAATGACACCTCATGTTGCTAGGCAATGTGGAACTTAACAGTACTGTTTTATAAAGGCATCACATGGCTGACTCACTACCCTTATGGGCAATTTGGTGCAATTTGGCCTGTAAGGCAGGGTTAGGAGAGGTGTGTTCACATGTTGGTGCAATACTCTATGCCCTTCTGGCTGCTGTAAATAAATCTCAATTGCTGCATCCAATAGCACAGCAACTATCTGGCATTACTGGAAGTTTAGCAGGTACTTCACCAGGAAAAAAGGGGAAAACAGGAGGCAGGAAGTGAGGCAGATAGTGACTGAAAATGTAAAGAAGGAATTGTTAGAAGCTCAGAAAACACTGGGAGAGGAAAAAAAATGCACAAAGCAAAGAAGGAAGTGAAATGTAAAGAACGAATCTGTAAACATGAAGAAGAAATTACTCAAAGTCCATGAAGCACTGGACAAGGAGAAGAGGGGAAAATCTGAAAATGTGAGGAAGGAGTTGCTTAAAATCCAGAAATCACTTGAAGAGGAGAAAGTCAAAAGGATGGAATTACACAGAAATGACAGACGCTGAATTGACAAAGAAAGACTGTAAAACGCACTCAAGTAGCTGCAAAAGCAAGAAAAGAATCTCTCTACAACTATTCTTCCACCTTTAACCCTCCCTCCTTGCATCTCCCATTCTCTGCACCCCCACCCGTTAACCCAAAGAGTAATTAAAAAGAAAAGTAAGTGTACTGATTTTGAGTGCTGCAGCGACAGCTGTAGAAGGCGTCCTGTCACACATGGAAAATATGAGCTTCTGTATTTGTTTATTGTTCTTCTTTCATGTTGGTCTGTTTGCAAACATCTCAGAGGGAGGACATCCCACCACCTGAACAGAGACTCAATACAAGAAGCTGCAAGTCACTGGCTGGCTGCTCTAACCTCCAGTATATCTTATTCATATCTCCTTCATATCTCACCGTTGAGTCTTTTAAAACTAGACTTAAAGCTTATTTTTACTCACTGGCATCTGAGTCTGTCTGATAGCTCATTGTGCCTCATGTGCCTTTTTTGGTTATGATTGTTTATGTTCAGCACCATTAATTTAATATCCTTTTATCTCTTATTACTTTCTTATTTCTGTATTTGTTTTTCTATTCCCTTGTTTTTTTAAATTTAGTTTAGTTTTTTTCCCCATTTTTCTCTTATTGCTTTATTCAACTATGTAGTGATATTAAATAATAGTTTAAAATACTGCAGTACCAAATACATAAATCAATTTAATATATATCCATTACCTATGTTGGCGTTATCATGTAGAGGGATGCTGTGGAGCCTACCTCATCTCGTGAACGACTTGGTATGGCTAAGAAGGAGTGAATCTTCTTCCCTGGGTCTGAGGAGGTCAACACAGACGCCAAGATCACCGAGCTTAATGACAAAAACAAAGCGATGGAGAAATTCACCTCGGTTCATATATGTTCAATTATATATTCAGAATTTCTAAAATGAATTTGTTATTGTGTGCAAACAGAACCATTTGTGCTTTCTTAAGAAAACTAGTATGTTAAAAAGATCTATGTTGAAAAAAAGAACTTGGAAAACACAGAAATGAAAATTACTGAATGTGTGAGCCTACCAGAGTGGAAACACCTCTGACAGGATATGAGAAAAGCGAGGCTCATTTACAGCAAGATGTACAGCCCCGCCTGCTGCAAAACCTGTTATAAAAGGTCATATTAAAACTGTAATGTAATGTTGAAAAGATGTAAATGATTTTGAGGAGAACATTTTAATAACAACTTGCAGAGTCTCTTCGGATAGTGGAGTGGAAATAGTGGAGTCTCTTCGGATGTCCCCGTTTCTGTTGTGGACGGCATTCAGGGCCCCTTGTTAGTCACGCAAAGTTGTGGGTCCCCTGTCTTTAGAAGTGCACGCTCCCATGTTCTAACTGCTGCTGGTGAAAATAATACATGGCTGCTTCAAACATCTGAAACTCGCTATATTTACCCCCAAAGATGTAGATGTTGATTAATCACACCTCAGTGCACCCTGTCACTTTTGTACACCGTGACATATATTTGCACACATACTTGTCCTTTTATATTTATATGTAGATTTATATTTATACCTATATCTCTATGTTTATCTATTTATCTTAATATTTATCTCTGTTTCTACACTATGTTTGTTCTACATTTGCTGCTATGGCAACTCAATTTCCCTTTGAGGTTAATAAAGTTTCTCTAATTCTGGTTTAGAGCCACAGTTTAAAATCTGAATCTTAAAGATCAGCTCGTCACATCTGTGCCCATATTCCCTATGATTTTTCATCCACTCACCTTAACTGTATTACGCTGAAGCTTTACCTCAGAGTTTTTCCAGCTGCATCTGTTACACCATGAATAGGGATGGGTATCGAAAACCGGTTCTTGTTGAGAACCGGTTCCCACTGTTTCAATTCCTTGGAATCGTTTGCCACTTTTAAAAACGATTCCCTTATCGATTCCAGTCGCCCCGAATGACGTCATCACGTTGAGTAGCGTCTTTTACCCAGTAGGAAACACGGCGCCTGAGCGGCACAAACGCTCAAAAGTTTGGTTACACTTTATGAGAAAGGATGACAACGGGGCAATGTGCAATACTTGCAAAGTAGAGATTTCATCAAAGGGAGGAAACACTATGAACATGCAAAAGCATTTGCTCAAAAAACACGCGATTGCTTTCAACGAATGTCGTGTTTTTGATCCGCTCCGGACTAGCGAAGCTCAACCCAGCAGCAGCGGTAGCGTTTCCACGTCCTCTCCCGTTAATACTGCAGGTAACTAATCAATTAGCATTGCATATTATGTTAGCGCGATTTACCTTATTACAAAACCTGCTATTACTGTGCGTTGCATTTAGATAACCATGATGAGAGAGACAGAGTCTGGCTGGCTCAGATGCTGGCAGTTCTCGCTGCAGTCTACCGGTAGCGTCTCCTTTCAGGCCAGGATAGACGAATGTTACCCAGCAGTGTCTAAGTTTGTGGTCAAAGGCTTGCACCCATTTGCCACAGCAGATGCCCCCGATTTCACTTTGGTAAGTGAATGTGTTTAATTGTAGGCAGGGACATTACTGGATATTCTTGTGTAATTGCTACAGAATAATTTATGTTAAACTTTGTTATTGCTACAGGAGAATATTTATTTTATTATTTTACATATACATTTTTTTTTCCTGGGGACCCTGTGACACCCCATTGAAGAGCCGTAGGCTGTGGATCTCTTAAGATCTCACTGTTGGGTTTGTAAGGCCATGTTACTCCTAAATTTCTATCTTGTTCAAAGAGAAGATATAAAACACAGTTCTAAGCTAATCGACTTTAGTGTTCTCCTTTAAAAAAAAAAAAGAATCGATAAGGAATCGAATCATTAAACAGAATCGAAAATGGAATCGGAATCGTTAAAATCTTATCAATACCCATCCCTAACCATGAATAAAAACTAAGGACACACTGCTTCTTGCTTGTTTAAAAATGTTTGCAGAGTGGTGTGGAGGTAAGAGTGGATGTTCTAAATGGTCAAAAATGTATCATTTTAATAAAAAGAAGATAATTTTGAATGTGCTGACAGTAACAGAAGTTGAGACAGGGCCATGTTACCTGCCGTGTAGCATCCTCTCTTCTGTTAACAACAGTCCATAAACGTCTGTAAGCTGAGGAGACAGCTGCTGGACTTAATGTTCCCGCTTTAGGCCTGGAATACATTTTTTTTCCCAAAAAAAGAATTCCACATTTAGATTCATCTGACTGAAGTTTTCCACTTTGCCTCAGTCCATTTTAAACGAGCTTTGACTCTAGAAGCATTTACAAATCATGTTCACATATGGCCTCTTCATCCAGTTTTTGCAACTTTGCATTTATAAAAATCATTTTGAAACTGTTCCACAATTTGTAGAAGCAGTTCTGTTACAGACTGGTGAACCTCTGACCATCTTTATGCATTTATTGTATATTGCCAAACTCACAAGTCCATTCTTTTGGAGGGGTTTTAAGAATACACAGACCTGTTAATTTTGTTTATATTCCCACTACGCTGTAATGTGTTTATATTTGCAGCCTAAAGTCTGGCTTGCTTGCATTAACATCTACTTTGACTACATGTTGTAAATTCAGGGAAACAGCTTCCAAATGTAAATGCAAAACTTGGAATCAGCTCAAGACCATTTACCTCCTCTAACACTCACTGCTTTGGAGAGAGCGTGTTCATACATTTTCCAAGAAGACCATCGTTTGACAGGCTTTGGATGTTGGCGTGCTGTGCCTGGAGCAGATGACCATAAAAAGCAACTTATGACAACATGACAGAAGTAAAAACAAAAACATTGGAAAGCTAGCAGTCAGAGCAGTGTGATGCCTGAGCTTTATGTTTACAGGGATTACTTTAGCATAAATATACCTCAACATTCAAAACCACATTAAACATTCAATTAACATCCAACTTTGTAACGTTATAAAGGGTATTCTCCTAGTAAAGGTAAAGATCCTATAATATTCAGGAGAATCCCCTTAAAATCATTTGGCTTATACCAGCAAGCACTTTGCAATGGTTGGAAGGAAAATTCCCTTTTAACAAGAAGAAACCTCAGGAGGAACCTAAGGAGGAACACTCATCTGCCACAGCTGGTTGCAGGTGAGGGGAAAAGAAAAGAAATGAAAAGAAAAGAAAGGCAGACTGGATGAAAACAGAGTAAAGAGAGAGAAGACAAAAATGTAATGACATGCTGCAGTGACATATAAACACATGGAAAGTATCAGGAGGAGAAGCTGAGCTAAGTGCATCACATGAAGTCTTGCAGGAGTGTGAGCTCATAGCAGCACAATTAAGAGATGGTTCAGGGTCACCTGATCCAGCCCTAACTATAAGCTTTATCAAGAAGGAAAGTTCTGAGTGTAATCTTAAAAATAGAGAGGGTGTCTGTCTCCTGAATCCAAACTTGGAATTTGTTCCACAGGAGACGGGCCTGATAGTCTCGACTTCTACTTTTAGAAACTCTAGGAACCATAACTAAGCCTGCAGTTTGAAAGAAATGTGCTCTGATGCCAAACCCAACTTTAACCTCTTCATGAAAACTTTATTCTTGTCTACAGTAATTTTCTCAATGTAATTTATGCTAAATACTTAATATGAAATAATATGGCAAATATTAAAGCTACATCTCAGATGGTCTCAATATGCATAATTTATAATGTAGTTTAAATGTATTAGACACTGAAAAACACAAAAGAGGAATCTTTTTATTTATTGCTTACACAATTTACTGTCTTCAAATTAGAACAATAACCTGAATAAATACAGTAGCCTTTCAAAATGATTAACATGCATCTTAGGATTGACTCAGAAGCCACTAAAGACATCCAAGCTCTTCTCTGGGGCACTGCACACAATGCATTTGCAATCGCATACACACATTTGCACAAATGCAGATGTACAAATGTTTTCCCTCTTGTGTGCACAGTGTTAAATGCCGTAGCCACAGATCATTCTTTCATTAGACTCGTCTCGTTTTCATCCATCTTCATGCTTCACCACTGGCCTCTCTGAAAGGTGTTGCCTTGATAAATTATTCAGTTTTAGCATTTAGAAATCTCTGCCCTTTTGAACAGACAACACACACATTTAAATGTGTGTCATATAAACTCTGCCCTCAGTATGTGGGACGCCGTCTCCCCACTGCTACAGTTCTTTGATTTCTAAATATATATGTGCAAAAATTATCTACAAACTGAGAGATGACTAACAGAACTTTTACTTTTATATTATATCAAATGCATATATATATACAAAACAGTACAGAGATACCACTGAAGGAAAGCATATTAAAACAGGGAAAACCATTTACCAGCTTGCAGCAGCCCAATCTGTGAGCATTTTAATTAATATGGAATAACTGAGTTTTCCTGCCAAATATCGAATAATTTCCAGAAAGGAACATAAAATCAGCTTCTTCTTTTTTTAGCAAGAGACCGAATCACAGTAAAAACAGAGGTACATCTAAAGTTATCTGCACCAAGATTCCTTCTAAGTTTAATGGAAAGTAAAGGTCTGGCACTAATTACAGTAAAGGAGAAATACTGAAGGGAATTGTTTATCAAATTGAACTATTAAAAGGGGGAAGTAATGATGCCTAATTTTTATTGCTTTTTTCTCCCTGCTGTGTTACAACAGGCATATCAACAGATTTCCTACCTGTTATTTTCAAAGACAAATAAAGCTTCTAGGAAAAGAAATAAAATAAGAAGAGATCTTTAAATTCTCTTGTCACTGCTCTCTTAAAAAAACATTTTCATTTGGTACATTGTGTTCCTTTGATTCTGTCCTCGTTAATTAGACGCACACGTCTTTCTGTTCCCTGTTGTGAGAGCACAATGTGATGAAAGAAGTAACCCAGTTTCTTACTTCCATAATAAGCTTCTGATATGAATTTCTCAACCACATATACACACAGATGCACACATGACACAAAGTATGGCTACAAAATCTGGAGCCAAAGCATAATAATGGCAACTTTGAATAATCGAGGGTTGAACACTTCTGTAAAACTAAAAAGTTTCGAAACTGTCTTGAATGGTGCCGAATGACAATGAGTTTAGGATTCAAATTTAGTAAGTGGCATCATTTAGAGATTACAAAGTCACTACATCTGTGTTTCTCAGTCACCTCTGGTGGATTCTGTACTGGGACTCATTGCTATTTCTACAGAAGAGAAGAGAAGAGAAGCTGTTGGAGGTGCTATATTAGGTACATGAGGTGTTTTGTTCGGTCTTTCTCTTCAGAGCAGGGCAAAGGGCTAATGGCACTGAGACTCTGAAAGGCCTGAGCAACTGAAGGAATCAGAGCAAATAAAAAATGCCCCCAAAAAGCAACATAGAGGCACACATAGACATTCACACTATACAGACACACCCACTCTCTGCAAACGTCCCCAGCTACACTTTGACAGATGACTTCCTCTGGCATCGAGGAGATGTGAGAGAGTGTGAATTGAATTTGAGGAAAAAAAGAAACCCACACAAACACACACACAGACACACACACACAGACACACACACACAGACACACTCCTTTAGCGCACGTCACCACGAGGCCCATAAACAGAATGACATTGGCACCGTTAAATCTCAATTACATTGCAGGTATGGTGGCCTCAATCTCTATAAGACCCAGCATCATTTTGTCCTCCATTGTCCCTCGCCAACCTCTCTCTATTTTTAACTCTTTGTCTTTCAATTTACTCACAAGTTCACCGATTCTTAGTCTGGATTCACTCAGTTCATTCAGTAACCGTGTGCATGTTTTTTTCCAACATGTTCTTTGTTTTGTTTGCATTCATAAATCTTCAAATAGATATTTATCCAGAGAGAAGACTAGGGTTTGAATTTTTGTTTTTAAGAGAAAAAATCTGAGGCACGGCGAACTGAAGCTGCAGGAGTCGTGATTGTTCTTGAGGAAGTAATTTCAGACGCATGTGGTGGAACAGGGGCTAAGACTTATTGTTGCCTGATTTCATTTACATAACTCTGCCATGGCTAAAGGGCTGCAGTGCTGAACACATGGGTTATAAGGTAGGGACGTATACCTGTAAGAAAAATGCCCATGAGATTTGCAACATCATTTTTCATGCCAACAGAAACAAATCTACATAAGACAGTCTACAGTAGTGTCAAAAAGTGTTTGCCCCCTTCATGATTCCCTATTTTTGTGTGTTTGTCACACTTGAGTGCTCCAAACAAATTAAAATATTACACAAAGATAACACAAGTAAAAAAAATGCAGGTGTTTATTATTGAGTTGACAAAAATCCAGCCTGCATGGTCCTCTATGAAACAGTGATCACCCCTTAAACCTAATAGCTGGTTGGGCCACCGTTAAGCCATTCAGTGAAATTGCTCGTGTGTTTTGGCGCATTGTCCTGCAGCAAAACACACGTGTGCTTCAGTTTGAGGTCATAAACAGATGACCAGGCATTCTCCTTCAGGGTGTTCTGGTGGAGAGCAGAATTCATGGTTCTGAGGCAGCAAAACGGTTTCAGACCAACACATTACCACAACCATATTTTACTGTTGGCATGATGATCCTTTTCTGTAGCGCTGTGTTACTTTTATGCCAGATGTAATGTTACAGACACCTTCCAAAATGTTCAGCTTTTGTCTCGTCAGTCCATGGAGTAGTTTACCAAAAGTTTTGGGGGTCCTCAAGATGTTTTCTGGAAAAACTGACAAAAGCCTTTATGAGCCTATATGTATGGGAACCCTCGGCATTACAGGGATGATAGAAGAAAATAAATGGGTCCAGAATCCACGGACATCGCCCAACTTTGTACTTCCTCCCCGAAGATGCAGTGCAAGGCCACCTGTTGGGTGCATTCAGACATGGTGACTGATGAATATCCCACTTTAAGTTGCTTTTGCAGAAGGTTTTGGTAATCCATTTGCCCTGAGTTATGTTGTCTCTTCAGTTTTGCATTTAGCTGAATCTGAGAAGATCGTATAGACTTGTACACTTCAGAATTCATCCTGCTTTTGGCAGGCACATTATCAATAAACATCCGTGATCCAGTTCTACTAGCAACCATACATGCCAGTGCCATAACTTTACTTTACTATGTTTGACAGATTTGGTATGGAAATTTGGTACGCGTCACCCCATAAGATCTATCTCGCCATCATTCTGGTAGAAGTTAATCTTGGTTTCATTTCTTTTCTTGTTTTTTCACCAATGTGCAAGCTCTTGTAAGATGTTTTTAACAGTCATCTGCCTTGTTTTAAACCCTTTGTTTGTCCATTTGTGAAGGTATCTCTTGATCGTACCCTAGGCAGAGACAAGCCTCGTTCCTAAAAAGTTCTCGACTTGATCACATGTGAAATTATTTTTCTTAGCCATGGAAATACTTCCGTCATCATGCACTTTAGCTGACTTTGTGGTCTTTCAGATCTTTTTTTTTTTTTTGAGCAAGCCAATGCATTCTCTGTTTTTTTAAGAATGCAGCAGATTATTGATTTGGCTACTCCTGAAGTTTTGTCATAGGCTAAATTGGGTTTTACAGCATAATGATGGCCTCCTACAAGTGAAACATCTCTTAGCTCATTGTATTAACAGTTTTTAAGCACAAATGTATTTTTAACATGTACAATTGACTCCAGATATTTTATCTTAGCTTAGCCTAACTTAAAATTGAAAAGATCAAATATAATTTTTTCTCACAGGCTTACTTGACCAGACTGGCCACCAAAGGCACAACAGAAATACTATTGTCTCTATTAATGTAACCCTCAAACTAATCAAAGACTCACACATCTGTGACACCTTCAAATGATGATCTCAAAAAGGGCAAACCAAACCAAAGAAGGAAAGAATAAGAGGCGGAGAAATGAGAGCAGAAAGAGATTAAATGTGTGCTTCTGGGGGATGGTCATTCCATTAAACTGCTGACACTTCTCTGGCCTGTAATGGCCTTTCCCATAGCAACAATGCCCAATAGAGCTACGTTAATAATGTAACCGACGAGAAAATAAAGCTGCCAATCAAAGAGCTTCAGTCCCCACAGCACTGAGTGAATTATTCACCACATGCACTGATTAGTACAGGCAGAGAGAACAAGAGAACGAGACTGACAGAAGTGTAGTGAGTGTGACAAAGGTGATATAACGGGAATGAGAGAATGAAAGGAAACACATAAGAGAAGAAATGAAGGCATTAACTTGGTATGCAATCAAAAACGTTGAAAGCATAGTTGTTATGGTATATATCAAACAGGTCAAGTTAAATGTCTTCTTAATAATTACAACCTCATTTTACAATTCTGCATCAACATGGTGCACTGACCTTTGATGTCTCTGTGTGTATTTGTCTGCTAAAGATGCCTTCATTTTGTAAACTGAGGAGCTACTCCCATCTGTAGATCAGATTTCCTTTTGTTTCTGATGTGTTTTATGTTCAGAAAAAAGAAGTCATGCACATTCACAAAACAGGAGCATTTGGAAACATGTTTTATCTTTTAACCGTTGTGTGTATGTGTGTTCTTAAAGAATTTCATTCACAAAGAAATCTAAAAGATGATCCACCGCTATTTGATTCAGTCACAGATTCCATGAGACTTTCCTTCCTGTTCACGTCTCTATTTGTGTTCCTCCTTTAGACATAACATCACTTCCTGTCTTTTTAATTTGCAGTGCTAGAAGCATACCGCTTCCTGGCAAACATTTAGTCATTAGCAAGCAATTAGTTACCTAAACACGTTGAGCTCATGTATAAATTTAGCCTTTATATGAGCACTTCATGCTAACAAAAGCAATACAGGCATGGAAAGATGCTTCTGAATTAGAAGCTTGTGACGGGAAATGTGCCACATACTCTTTACACATGCATGCGTGCAAGATTGATGTCCAGGTATACACAAATACTCGCAACATTTCCATAGGCAGGGGTTGATTTATTCTCATCAGGTTCTTTTGCTGTCAAAATCAGGTCTTTAACATTTAAAATCTGTTTACTTGGGCTTATTTACAGGGCTTTGTGTTTATGCTTATTTACTTCAGATGTAATTCAGTTTGCTTTCATTCATTTTTATCACTTGTTTAATGGAAGCCAGCCAGCTACCTTGTCCATTCTTGTTAGCTGTCATGTTTAAAATTTTCTTGTTAGACCCAAACTGTATATCTAACAGCAGCATCTACATATGTTGCAGTGGTTAACCAACACCAGTCTTCCCTTCATGACCCAGTTTACTGTTTTTCCAGGACTGTGGGTAACCCTCCATGATGGAGCGCACTTGGATGAAACAATCTTTCCATTCACCAGTTGTGTGTGTGTGTGTGTGTGTGTGTGTGTGTGTGTGTGTGTGTGTGTGTGTGTGTATACTTGTATTACTTATGTTATGAGGACATTGCATAGATTCTTTCCTTTTGGGGACAAAAAACAGTTCCTTATTAATCATAACGTTTGTGGATGAAGACTTGGATGAATGTCAATGTACATTTAAGTTTAGGTTAAGGTTAGGATTAGAGTTTGATAAACACTTGCAATAAGCATATGTCCCCAGGAAATGAATCTAAATCAATGCAAAGTTCTCTGAAGTCATGGAAACAGGACTGTGTGTGTTTTGCACATGTATGTGTGTTTGTTGAGAGTGGAAAGACGTTGCTGACTTTTGTTTTTGTCATGATTACACATGGTGGAATAACGCTTCAGGCGACCAGATGGAGTCTCTCTGTGAGAGAGATAATCAAATTCATCTTTCCACTTCACCACTTATCCACTATGTAAGGTTCAACATACTGCAGTGAAGGTGATTAAGCAGTGTTCTCTTAACAAGTAGTCTTATTAAACAGAATGCATGAAAATTTTGACCCTAAAATTCGATGAATAGGTAGACAAAAATAGTTTAGTTTATGCTAGTGACCCGATGAAATACCACATTGTGCTTTCATATATTTATTAATGTAAATGCAAAATATGCCTCGAGCCATAACCTCAGTGTGATTGTGTTACATTTCAAGAATGCTTTTTACAGTATTTACTAATTATTTTTATCTTGAATATGTAAACTTGGTTATGGGAAGTTGCTCTTATTGCACTGTTAGAAGCAACACCAGCAACAAAGCTTTTTTAAAAGTCACCAGAAATATAGTCCACAAAACAATACTGAGGTAAGACCTCCAATAACTGCTCCGCATTTGAGAAGTATACTCAGCAAAGTTGTGTGGACAGTTTAAGGTATAACATCAACTTCACAATAAAACCTTCATAACTAAGAACAGCTGAGCTGAGAGTTTAAATTCAGATATAAACAAAATAATGAGTTTTTGATGAAGAAAAGTTACAAAACATCTTTAACTGAATGCCAACAATTTAAGTGTATACAGACGAGATACATGTCCCAACTCTTGCACAGTTAGTAAGCAAGACATAAAGAGAGACTCTAACTGAGCTACTAGTGAAGTATAATCTATAACGATATAGAACTCTTTAAACCATAACACATACGAGGGTAAATAAATACAAGTGCAAACCATCTGCAAGTTATCAACAGGAATTCTAATAAATATATCTGGCAGATCACATGTGGCGTAGTACATTATGGCTAAACATTGGTCTCATCTGTCCAAAGGAGAGTGTTTCAGAAGTGTGTGGTTCAGATGCAACATTGCACACTTAAAGGCCTTTGCTCTTTTCACACACTAGGAAGCAGCATGCACTCTGCAAAAAACATTTGTGTTGAGTTGGCTGCTGCTCTCTGCCCAACCCAATATCATGACTTTACTTACTGATTGTTTTAGTTACTGTTTCAGTAACTACTTTAGTATGTTGATACACTGGTTACATCACAGCAGTGCAGCTCTGGATTCTGCCAGTTGGGGCCTTTCTGGCTCGAGTTTAAATGTTCAATTCAATTCACTTTTATTTATACGGCACCAAATCACAACAACAGTCACCTCAGGGTGCTTTATATTGTAAGGTAGACCCTACAATAATACATACAGAGAAAAACCCAACAATCAAATGATCCCCTATGAGCAGCACTTTGGCAACAGTGGGAAGGAAAAACTCCCTTTTAAGAGGAAGAAACCTCCAGCAGAACCAGGCTCAGGGACGAAACTGCGACCCGTTGGGGTGAGAGAAGGAAGAGACGGAGATTAATAACAAAGACAGATATTATTGTTCTCCCCATAGTTTTTTTCTGGGCACTGTGGTTGGTCCCACCATCTAAAGACATGCATGTTAAGTTAACATGGTGGTTCGAAATTGGTCGTAGGCGTGAATGTGAGCGCAAATAGTTTTCTGTCTCTCTGTGATAGATTGGTGAACTGTCCAGGGTGTGCCCCCAGCCCGAAGACAGTTGGAATAGGATCCAAATAAACCACAACCTTGTACATGGCATAGTCATGTACATGACCTGTGGGTGGTTTCCCAAAAGATCAGATTGTTCTTTGGATTGTTATTTAGCCACTCACATCGTGCGTTTAGGTGGTGTTGTATAAAAGTGGCTGTAATTCCTAAACATATAATGAAAAATTGTTTGTAAAATTGTACATCCAAACAGATCATATAAAACCATTTGAGCAATTACAGCACGGTTCAAAACAGACTCAGGCTCGAAAATAATTTGCTGACCCAGCAAAGTAATTGTGATCCTTGTGGTTTATGAAGTTGGATCAGGGGGTTTATAAAAAATATATCTCAGACTGACACTTTTTTGTTCCACCACTTTCCACAGAGATCAACATGACAACCACTGCTGCTCTCCAGTGGTGTGTACGGGGAATTGAAGAAGGCATAGTTCACCAAAAGCAAAGTTATCAGGAGTATAATGTTGTACAAATTCAGAATCCCAAAAGTAAAATATGTTAAATAACATATTGTTTAACGTAACAAATTGTGACATCGCTATCGGTGTGAAAAAATGTAAGGAGAGCAAAGTAAGTAGATCTAAAGAAAAACAACAACAAACGAAAAGAGATGTAGAGAGAGAGACAGCCCGCCTTTTGTCCCCCACAACAAAAGAGCAGACAAAGAACCGTGGACACCTGATCACCAGAGCCTTGGACCAGAGAGGCAGTCTGCAGGAGGAAAAAGAGACGGACGAGGGCATGAGGTGCATTTGGGAACATGTGTGTGTCTGTGCAAATGTGTGTGTGTTATCTGGGGAGGGAGTGAAAGCCTGCAAACAGGTCCCCATTGTGCAGCAGGGAGTAATGAGGGAGGTAATGAGGGTTTGGGTTTCCAGAGCTGCCCATTACAAGTGCACCGTGTCTGGGCCCAAGGGAAGCAGGGGACTGAGAGAGGAGAAAGGGGTGGTGGGTATCAATGAAGATAGGGGAGCTCAATCAAGATAGCAGTGAATGGCTGTCAGTGTGAAACTACCACACAGAGATCAGAGAGTCAACTTCAGATTCAAAATCTACATCTGAAGTTATTAATTATTGCTTATTATTACTTTACTTACATTACTGATATTTGATGGCCCCTCTAGGGACAAACAGCAGGCTAATATTTTTATTGTCCCTGTAGAATTATTACTGACCATGTGGGGGCAGCAAAGAACACCAGTGCTACACTGTAACAATGTCGTCAGAATTATCAGGTTAAAAAAAACTACCATTAAAGATAGACACATCCTTCTGTACTAGCAGTATTGGCTGCTGAACCCCGAGCCCTAACAACAGTCTTAGTACTTTACTTTTCAGTTTTTTAAATATTTTAATACTGTTAAACTAGGAAAATGGACTCATAATAAAGTGGCAAAATTAGCTATGCTTTTATATAACTCTTGTTCATGCTATCTATCTATTAATATATGTTATTAAGACTTTCATTAATGTGGATTCTATGTGTTTGTAGCCTTCTATTGCAGCTGATTTAGATTTTGACCATACTACACATTTTATAAAATGTAGCCTTAACAACAGAGAAGTTTTGGAAGTGATCTTCTTATATACAAAAATAAACTAAATGCAGAACATAATTTCTTCCTGAAATGTATTTTCACAGATGTATAAAGCACTCAGCTGAAGAATTAGCACACGAATTGCCTTGTGGAACATGCATTTGAGCAAATATTTCTATCTGAACTTGAATTAATCCCTTCTCCAGTTCTCAGTTTAACTATGTCTGAACCTCGAACAGTCTGAAATTGACACGTGTCCAGAGAAAGAAGCATTTTCACTGTGATACATATGTCTTGCCCTGATTAAACGGAAAAAGATGAAAGGTTGTAACTGGTGAATAAGTAATACAAACACATGCATACATACTGTAAGACAAAGCTGTAACTTCCTCTCCCAATTTAATAGCTAAACAAGCCCCCATAATGCAAACACGACATTTTTCCTGTTATGTGACAGACTGAAAGGCAGCAATGGAAAAAACGGTCACATTAATAGCTAGGTGAGGAGCGATTTACTGTACATGTGTACTTTCTGTATGTATACACAGTAAGTTATAGATCTGTCATCTTTATGAAGCACGTGTGTAAGCAGCGGGCCCTGCTACCTCGGAAATAATAAAAGATTCAACAGCAACAAACACAGGTTGCTTAAAGAGGTTAAATTGATCTTTAGCAAAATCAGCCCAGACATGTGAACTCTGGACGGAGTCTTTTTATTATAGCCTCCCTCATCTCTGTTCTTCTCTGTGTGAGAGCTTTACTGCTCCAGCTTTACAAGTGTTTCTTTAGAAACATGGCGCATCTGTGTGATCTGTGTGCTTTGTGTATGCATCAGAGCTGTAAAGCCGTGGATGTCACCTTGCCATCCTCCTGCAGGGCTGTCTGACTGTGTAAACTCAGGAGACTGACACAGTACTGGGGCAAGGCAAGCTCACAAGTGGAATGTAAGCATTTGGGAAATGTGAGAACTTGTCTGCGACTTGCACTCTGTGTGCAATCCAAAGCACTATTATGCTCTGTGGTTGTGTGGATGTGCATGTGAGTGGTCTCAGACCTCAAGGTTTAGTTTTTGTTTGTTTGTTTGTCTCTCTTGTTGATCAAGTGAATTTAAGACAACAGAGGTCACAGAAATTATCAGCTCACTACACATAAAAATAAAAGCAAAGAGTGACTTTGGAGGTACCAATTTAAAGGAAAGTATGGTCTGTTATGCAGAACGAAGGAAAAGCAACCACACAGGAAGGAAACAACACAAATGTGAGCAGCATGAGAGACGAGTGTGTGTAAAAGGTAACACCTTTAGCTTATTTGCCATTATACTTCTAAGAAACCTGTGCAAGTCATTACACCATGGGCTCAGAAGCTGTTCTGCTCAACACGTGTGGACACTTGCTTACCATATGAGGACACGAAAAGTACCAATTCGAATGAATTTTAAATGACTTGGAGAGAAGCTCATCGAACTGCACATGTTTTATATTAGTGATGTCCGATGAGCACTTGTTGAATATTTTAGAGGCTTTAAAATTCTTCAATTTATTTTCTTTGTTCTCCTTCCCGATGTCTGCAGAATAGACAAAGTAGTCAAATTTTCTCATTATTTCCCACAAACAACTTTCATGAATGAATGGATAACACATGTTACCTGCAAACCTTGTTTTCACATAGTCAGCCATAACACAAAAGAAGAAAGTCTGATGTTTTTTTATTAAATAAGGCTGCTAGGACAACACAGGACAACCTTTATTTCACAACAACAAAATACAACCAAAATAAGATCTGTTTGTATCTCTTCATCTTTCCATTGCTGTAACCTACAATGCAACATGCCACTTATGATTGACCACAAAACAATAACTGAGTTGCATCGTAGACAAGCAGAACAGTCAGTTCAGCAGAAATTGAAAAAGTCCAGAACACTAAAACCTGAAAACAATTACTAAGGCCAGCCAAGAGACAACAACAGAAACATGCATTCCAATATATGGTTATTTAGCTCTTTGGCCAGTATCCATACCACCCATATTCCTCTGATGGATTGCATTTATGTAACTCCAACCCAAAATAAACCAGTGTGGTTTGAGCTATTAGTCTGCTAGCTAGACAAAGGCTTTTGTTGGGTTTGTGATAGAAGCGATAATTTGAGCTGAAGAAATGCGTGTATTTATTTTAGGAAAACTCTCAGAATTCATTGGTTTGGGCTTTTTTTTTTTTTTAGTATTCCTCTTAACTTTAAAATGTATCATTACACTCAAAATGTGTGTCTGCAAGATTAGATTTGTCACAGCTCGCTAAAAAGAGTACACAAGTAGCCCTATCATACCTCTGTCAGCCAATAAGTACCAAGGTTTATCCCACAGCTGAAAGCACAGAGCAGCAGGCCACTGCAAAGCACCACATTGCAACTTCTCTTCTGCTCTTTCATTCTGTGATTCACTCTCTTCTTCACACACACACAATTTGGCCTCGGTTTCATTCATGCTACTCCTCCATTAAGGGTCCTGGTGGTGGCAGTGGGGCTGCCCTATCAAACGCCTGAGCCCTGTTTGATCTCATTCTAGATTTCAAAGAGGGACACCTGATCCCCGCCCTGGGTGAGGTTGGTGGGGTAGAAGGGGATGGGTGTGGGGAAGGATCATGGGCAGTGAGTTCAGTGTTTGCAAAAGATTGGTCTAGGCCCGGTCCCCTCTTTCTGCCTTTCCCCTTGTCTGCCTCTCTTTACCACGGATTCTGTTTCAATAGACAGGTAAAGATGGACAGGTAGGGAGGCTGGGGTGGAGCCAGGGATCATCTCATATGACAAATCCTCATCAATTGCCACTTGTACTTGAAAATGTAGATTATAAACAACCACTACACAGTTTGTGAAAGACAAATGTAATTTTGTGTAAAGTGATTCCAGAATCGCAAACAGAAAACTGCAAACCTATAATCGGATAATCAAGTAGCAGCTGTCAGATAATTGGATTAAAACACTCCAAAAGGCACCAGTACCACAGACACAGCCAAGAGGTTCGATTCAGTGATTTGAATTGTCTTAAAGAAGGTAATGATACCTTAAAGCAGTAATAATGTGTCCAGGAACACCAGCTACACATTGGTTTACTTTTTATGACAATGAAAGGTTGACACTTGTTTTGTTCTACATTTTGAACATTTAGTGTAAAATGAGACTTGCATATAAAATACTGCAGCTATTTAATAGCCTTTCTCTGTGCATATACAAGCAGTTCAATGTAAAATGTGTACAGTCTTAATAGAAACTGCTCACACAGCTTTTTGGCATATGCACAAATTCTGTGTAAGAATGAACTACACACACTTAATGTCCTGGCCATTAAGCTTCTATAAATATTAAGTCTGGAAGGGAACTTGTTTTTTTGTTTTGTTTTTTCTAGTGAGACGTTTGCTTTTTCGGTCCTGCAAAAACACTTTTTTATTTTTGTGTTAAAAAGGCTCTTTTTTAAGTTATTTTTCATTGCGTGTATGAAGTGTTTTTAATGAAAGTCTTGAGTTAGTGCAAAGTCTGATTGGGCATGTTATAAACCTGGACCTAAGGGGCCTAGTGTGTTCTGGAGCCATAACAGGAATCTTCACTGTTTAAACAATCACCTTCCAAGCAGGTGGATTTCCTGCCAGTGGATGCGGATGTTTTGAACTTAAAGTTTATGATTCTTAAAAGACAACCTTGGAGCTGATTGTTGACCAAAGGCAGGCAGATGTTCACATCATCTATCAAACATGTAAACAGATGATTACTTGTTTGTTCAGACACAAACAAACAGTGTGTGCAATCATACAGAATACACAGTATGTTATCCTTTACTATACACATCAGAGACGTTCTTACACTGTTTAGAAAGGTTTGAGTCACAGAACGGAGAAACAGAATCATAGCTTCAAAACTAAAAGGAAATGGTGAAATTCAAATCAAGATGTTTCCGCTGGACAAGGACAAATTATTTATGTTAAAAACACCATTAAATACATCTGTAGCTCCACCAAACCCCTAAATCATAACCAAGGCTTATACAGCAGTGCAGAAACCTGGTCACACAGTGCAACACTGAAGACCCGAACTTACAGGGCCATACATTGCATCACAAATGGTCTGTTAAAGACTGAAGCAACTCCTCAAATGATTACAGGAACCCCCACATCATTAAACAACTTACACACCACAGCTGAATTATTCTTGTTGATGTGGGATTCAAGGGATCTGATGTGCAATGACTTCTCTAGACCCTTAAATCACCCATGCGTCAATACATGTCAAGAGAAATCAAGCTGAAACCTCTGATGCAAGATTGTGCGTACACATGTGCTGGTGTGAGTGCATGCATGTGCAAAATGTGATTCATGCAATGTCCGACCCAGAGGTGTCTCTGGGGCAAGTTGCACCACGATGTCACAGAGTCAGAGATGCCAAACATACACCTGTGTCTGGAAGAGTGTCTGTAATTTGACCCCAGCTGTCGCGTTAGGAGAGTGCTGAGAAATATGTCCAGTGCTGAAAATAGTGAAAGAAACGTTTAGCAGCTAATTTTATCGATATTCTTGTGTGGCACAGGAATAATTGCATACTTGTAGTTTTTCAAGAGCAGTTACTAACTAATGACACAGACTAAAAGTTATTGGAGGGGTTTATTCATATAGCAGCAGCTTTGGATCTGTGCTGATCTTTCCTTTTTTTTCTAATGAGGTGATTTAATGAAACATACACTTTGTAATGGGAACCTTGTATTGTGCATTATTGCTCTTTTACATGCTTGAAGACTTGCAGTCATCCCACTATGCGCACACACACAGACACACACACATTATTGCATGTCTCAGTGAAAGGTTGGATAATTATATGTGATTAAGTAGTGAGAAATTTCACACTGCATCAATTAACCTGGACTCCCACCCAGCAATTACAGCATTTCCATTTCGACTAATTACATTAGCATCACAGTCATTTCCAATGTGCTCAGGCGCTGTGGTTTTAGTGGTAAGTCTCCACTGCAGAATTCCTGTATGGAGTTCCCACAAACTCATGAAGTTTTATGCAGTTTCACTGGTTTAGATAAATAAAGACTTCTTATTATGACTAAGCAGCCAAATGCCTTAACTTTATGAGATTCTCTTCCATGCCATTAGCATTGCAGTATACTGTAGTGCATCACTATCAGTCAAGCCTGAAAGTGTTATAGTAGGAGTGTGGCAGCTTGCACATTAATTACAACAGTGCTGGACCTATTTGAACTATTTGAAGCGAAAGTTTACAAAGGTATGATCATCTGTAGGACAAAGAGACCTGTCTCTCCGTGGGGTTTTATGGTCCTGCATATTTAAGCGTTGTAAACAGTTTATTCATCCAATTAAA
This sequence comes from Copadichromis virginalis, assembly GCF_057382275.1. Lineage (NCBI taxonomy): Eukaryota > Metazoa > Chordata > Actinopteri > Cichliformes > Cichlidae > Copadichromis > Copadichromis virginalis. The sequence continues at coordinate 1,225,423 of NC_140637.1, read as the reverse complement.
GCTAATGATCCACGCTGAAAAAAGAGCAAGGTGGGGCAGCGTTTCCAAAACTAACTCCATAATTTGTCTTCATGGACAATGTTTATGTTCACTTTCGCCTCACGAGCCCTCACCGTCTCCCCTTCGTCTCCAGCCACATTCCTCCAGATGGGACGGGGTGTGTTGAGTCTGGTCTCCAAGCTCTTGTGCAACTTGAGCACATCACCTGGCATATCAAAAGCCAAGATTTGTTTTTTCATGTTATTGTGCACTTGAGTCAAACGGCCTATCTGGATAAATTATAAAGTCCCTGGTTAGAAAAAAAATCTGCAGTGACAAAATTTCATGTGATTTAGATTAGCTGGGAAAACTGCAACCACCCCCACGAAACACACACACACACACACACACACACACCACCCCTCAGCTCTGACCTGTGTTATGGTTTCCAAATTGAAACTCAAGCCCACAGAATGTCATACAGCAGTACAATGCAGTGTGCTGCCCATGCTGTGCTCAGCATATGTGGGCAGGATTGGTTTACTAAGGTCCAATGTTTTATTTAGCATGTGTCAAAGTGGTTGTGTGTGTGTGTGTGTGTGTGTGTGTGTGTGTGTGTGTGTGTGTGTGTGTGTGTGTGTGTGTGCGCTTGTCATTAGGGCATGTACCCCATGTTTAAAGGAGCGTCAGGGAATACTAATCAACAGTCTATTACAAATGTGATTGATGCATTTTGGCAGACAGCATCTTGCATCGCTTCTGTGTGTGTGTGTGTGTGTGTGTGTGTGTGTGTGTGTGTGTGTGTGTGTGTGTGTGTGTGTGTGTGTGTGTGTGTGTGTGCAAGCACATGTCTCCATATGTGGATAATATTTTATTCAGCAGATGTCACTGCCCCTGGTCACACTCATCTGAACATGAAGACACTCAGATGCAACCTGAAACTACAGGCTTGTAATAACCCTGAAAACATTAAAAATAAAGGGGGGACATGACAATTACCACCTATTAGAGTCTGCCTTGCTCAGCTGCACACAGCGTACCCATGACATGTGGTTCTTCTCGCATGATTTTTTTGTTCAGTAGGTAAATAGTTAAGTTAAAAATAATGTCTATACCTGTTTTTCTATATTATAATGTGTATTTACGACAAATGAGTAAATATCAAAATCGTTTTGATTACTTAAAAGCTTTTAAAACTGATTGCAGCTCCTCACAAAGACATAAATGAAATTAATTCAAGCTGTAGCCCTCCCGTAAAAGGCTTTTACAAGCATATTCTTTACCGGCATGTTAACTACCATAATCACAGCAGCAGCCCTCCAACGAGCCAGTTTGAGAGGAGAGAGGAAATCATTTGTGCAAAGTAGTGATCTCTAGCCAAAACGATACTTAGAAAAGAATATGTGGGTTACATTAGCTCCCATCATTATTTATCTCTCCGTCAGCTTCTAAACTAGCTCTAATGGATGTCTTTCCCCACGTATGTGAAATGTCTGTAACGTTCAGTTTTGCTCTCTTTTGGCTAAGCTTTTTAGTCTTTTACTTTATCTTTACTTCTTTTTCTTTTGGTTGCTCTTTTTGAACAAAAACCCTTCACTCAAATATCCACTTCCTTTGTTTTGGTTGCCTTAACTTTAACTTTCACAGTCCAATTTCTTTGAGCAAGCTTGTGATTTTTGCAGTCAGATTATGAAATTGCTACTGGGAATCCATTCAACGCAGCCTCCCTAAGAGTCTTTTTCACATGTAAGCACTTTAAATTGCTCCATGTTTATTTCCTAACGGTAGTACTGTTTGACAGCACGTAAACTTTGGTCCAGGCAGAATTGCTAACAGCTCACTTCCAAAGAAACTGTCCTTAGAGATGGACTGTAATCAAAAGGAGCCATGCGAGGTTTTATGTTAATGGTGTGTTAGTTCAGTTGAATTCCACTTAATGGACTAATTCTTTATATGCTGAGTTCTTTTACAAGACTTGCCTGGTATTCTGACATAGGTGGCCGTGACAACTGCTACGTTGAAACCAATTAGTCTCACAGTCTGGTGGTACAGAGGGATACTTCTGTATCGCCTGCCAGATGGCAGGAAGGTGAACAGGCTGTGTCTGGGGTGAGTATTATCTTTGGGCTCACCAATGTTAATCATGCTACAGATGGGTGACAGCAACATACTTGGTGATTCTAATCACCCACTGCAGAGCCGTCGAGCCTGTACGCATCCCATACCTTGTTGTGATTTTTCCAGTTTTATACAGTTTGTGTTTTGCCCTCTTGAGTTTCTTCAAACAGCTCTAACAATACAGTCAGTCAGGGAACACCCCTGCTAAATCTGTGTTGGCAGTGATAGATTATTTCATTTCATCTGTCTGGTTAAATGGTAACAGTCCTGATTGCAGTATTGTTACCCACTCAAGATGTATGACAGCGTGTATTAGGCTGTTTAATTGATAGCCTCTGAGAACATTGCGATTGATTTTCCATGGCTGTCCACACCGCCGCAGACTCAAGAATAGGCCTCCATTCTTGTGTGAGTGCGAGACGGAGCTATAAACACATGTTAATGGCCACGGACACCTGTGAATACTTCACTCTAGGCCCCCTTGGCTCTCTTTCGCTATTCTTCTCAAACGCACACTCACACAGACACACACACATTGATGTGTCTTTCCTGCAAGCTTCCCAAATCACGTCTGCATCTGTCAGTGGGTGTATGTAGTGAAAGTTCCTGGTTTTCCATGTTTTATTCTTTTTATTCTCTGTGAGTCATCTCCATATGTGTGCAGGCTCACACACATGCAGAATCCCTCCTGCAGACTAGCAATTGAGACCACCTGGTCACAATCAGTCAGGGCCAGGGGTTAAAATCATAGTGTCTTTAGTGTGGTGGAAAAGCGTCATGGGGAGATTGACAAAGCTGGAGGCAGGACTGAGTTGGATTTGGCAAAGTGTGATGTAACCACACTTCCCAAGCCTGAACACCTTCAAAATTCATTCATCTGTCTGTCGGATCTACCTCTGAAAATTTCCAGGCCCTCAACCGTGACAGATGTGGTTACTGTGTCATACAGACTTCAGTGCAAAAAATTTCTGCAAATGCTCTAAAGCCACACATTTAAGCATTTTCAGAGGCATAGTTCCAATTACACAGCTCTGATGTGTTACAAAGGTAATTTAATGGCTCAGAGTCTGATAGACCGCACATGTCAAAGAACTAAATCCTTCCTGTGAGAGGTATTGAGCCATGAGCAAAGGTTAACTGGGCCCCATGCCGTTTGATGCCTACTTTTCAAACCTCTGACTTATTACATCAGAACTTTAGTGCAGGAAGTAATGCTAATGTCAAAGACTGGGCTATCTGCTGACATTACATACCGTTAAGTCAAAGTAATCATCCACAGATGTCCACAAACTCACACAGAGATTTGGGGTTCTTTAAGAATCGTTTTTACCCAACGATTTTGAGCGTGCACCAACAGATTAACACTGACAGGAGCTGACGGAGAAGCAAAAGATGGCAACCGTGGGTTTGATCAAAACAGGCAAGCAATTTCCTGCCGACTCTGACCCATTACTGAAACTCAGCATCTGCCCACACTACATTGTATCAGTCCCCAGGTAAAATCTGGGGCAAGTCAAAGACAAAGAAAAACAAAGAAGGTCCTGAGTAACGTGTTTTCCTTTTTGCTGCAATGTGATACTTTGCTTGTAAGGTCGAACAAATGCTGTGGAAGTCCATACTCTACTGTGAGGAGCGTCCTATGCTTCAGACAGTGTGTGTCCCTCACCACTATCATCCAGTATGGCAACTTTCTTGTCTCAGGTACTCAAATAATATAATGTTTTTTAAAGAGTTTGAAAGTTTAGAGTCATCACTTTGTTTTGGTTTTCCCACTTCCCTTCAGCATTAAGTATTTTTTCAAATGTAGCTGGAAGTTGTTGGCTTAAAATAAGATGCAATCAGCCCTTGTGTTTCATCCTGCACTTACATACTCCTCTGTGCAAGTCAGGGACTCAGCGTCATCTCTGTTGTGTCAGCTGGTTTTAATGGCTGCCTTGTCTCTGTGCCATATCATTCTTTCCAGAAGTGTTTCTCTTTTTTCTCTGTCTTCTAGCTCACTCTCTCTCTGTCTATATTTCTTTTTCTTTCTCTTCTAACTCCTTTTTTCAGGCAAGATGTAAACCAGAGATGGCCCCGATGGCAACACACACACAAAAGTTGTTGCTACAATAAGCATCTCATAACAAAACAAGAAATAAATGTGTGAAGGCAGAGGCTGTTCGCTGTAGCCCTTCAACAAGCGTTCGACACTCTGCAGGCCTTCCGTGTTGCAGCAGGAACATCTGACACTGTTAAAGTCAGCGGAGACAATGCGAACAGGACAAAGTGCCAGTTGGATATGGGATGAAGTACATTCACTATTTTCTTTCTGTTGGGAATGATACATTGCCTTCTCCATATATATACACACACACACACACACACACACACACACGCACGCACGCACGCACGCACGCACACACACACACACACGCACACACACACACACACACACACATTTTGGGCTGTGTTTGTTTTTAGTTAAAATAGACAATCCCATTTGAACTGCTTGATTCTAATACACAGCTGTTACTTAATATCTCGCTGCTACTAAATTTGTCCATCTCTTTACAACTGATGTTGGTTCTGTAGGACTTATAGCCAAACATGCGACCCTTTTTCAAAACAATATAAGAAATACTTCAGTAATTCCCTTTGTGCACTCGTGTTTATTACTTACAGGAACCACTTAAACGTGAATGACTATCCCATGAAGCACGTAACTTCTGTGCCGATGTTGAGGTTGAGTTACTATGGTTACTAAACAAATCTACTTTGCAATAATGTTACTTACTCTTCATTGTGGAGTACGTAGGAGGTAAGAACTTTCACAAACTGACTGGTTGCAATTGTTGCATCATTTTACAGGACCATGCTCAAATTCAGTGAGCTCTTGAAAATAGTGTACCAAGGGAAATTATGTCTTAAAACATGTTTGTTTGTATTTAGAGTACATGCTGAGGGTTTTAAATCCATCTGTTTTCTGAAAGAGATTAGGGATTAGACAAATCAAAGCTAGCTTGCACGAGGTAAAAATGTTAACTGTCCCCAACAATGTCACAGAAGTGACATATTTTATCGTACTTTTTTTCCCCTCTCTTCTAATTTCCTCCTTATACCTTTTGGGTTCCTCAAGGTTTTGGTCAGGTAAACAATATTATCAGTTCTATATCATTTGTCTATATTTATGCTCCAAAAAAGGCTCAGTGGGGTATCATATAAACACTCCTACCACCCATACATTATGTATCAAGTTACTTCCTAGTTACAGCCCTACTTTTTTAGTCTATACACATGCATACGGACTTGGACATGGGCATCTTTAAATCACAGTAACAAAGCAGGTCTAACATGGCTCACCATACCAGTACGACAGTGTTGGAGACTTTGGTATTTGTATGAATAAATGTTTGTTTACAGTGAAATTCCTCTGCTGTCAAAGGCAGAAACACATTCCCTTGTAGGAGTGTTAGGCGTGAGGTCCGTGCCTTACATGTGGTTTGGTTTACTGTTATTGTTATGTTTTTTTCCAAACACAGTCTTGCATATGGAGATAAAAGCATAACTGGTCCCAAGCTGTAAATCTTGTGCACATACACAACGGCTTCATTCTAAGATTACACAAATAACCATGAAGTGTTTCCCAGGTTCTCTTTTATTCTCTGCTCTTCAGCCAACCTCAAACAGCCGCTGCCTACAATGATGAAAATCATGGTGCATATATATCCCAAAACCATTCAGGCAGTTTCATCCCATTTTCCCTGTATTGTTGTGAAGCTGGTATTCGAAAGACTTTGTGTTCACAGTGGAGATTTTTGTTTGTTTGATTGTTTTTGTTTTTAGATAACAGCTACTTCCCCCATGATGTCCTGCAACAGACCCTATGCACCGTGCAGGATGACTTGGATAGTGTAAATCCATGAAGGGAAATGTTAAGCAGCTACAGTTACTCTAAGGCTTAATGTGTGATTCTGAGGCATCGTGTCTTACATATCCACCCACTTTATTGGAAAAATGCCACATTCGTTAAGATATCTTCTGGGATCTCTTGTCTTTGGGGGGAGTCATGGTTCATACCAAAGGCGTGATTATAATGGCGTCATTTTTAGTTTGTTAATGGTTTGAGAAGTGTAACCCAATGATCTTAGGATTGCTGAATAAGCACTAAACAAAAGTGCCTTTCTATGTTCATCACAGTTTAGTTTTTCTTTGTTCTGGTAAAAGCCAGTCAGGCAATAGCTTCTTTAGCACATCTGTCAAAGTAGGTATAGCCAAGTGTTAAAGCTTTAAAGTAGGTGTAGGATTGGTGACAGCGAGAAGTAAGGTTTGGCATGGCGTGGTCAAAGGATAATTGAAAAATTGGTCTTGTGCAGTCCCAGTGGGTTAGCAGCGAGTTAGACGCAGGTCTATGAATGGAGAGCAGGAGACATCTTTATGGCTCTGAGGCCCTCCCTCACTGTTAGACAACCCTAAACACAAGGATATCTAGGTTCAGCAGACCGCTGGGAGCCAAGAACATGACGTGTATGGATTTAAGTGTGTGTGTGTGTGTGTGTGTGTGTGTGTGTGTGTGTGTGTGTGTGTGTGTGTGTGTGTGTGTGTGTGTGTGTGTGTGTGCACCCATGCTGTCTCTTACCTAGTTTCCACATGCAGCTCCTCAGAATTTGACACGAATACTTTTTGAAAAGGAAGCCGGTGCTTCTGGGGGGGGGAGCTAGGCTCTCCATCCTGCTCTATGAACTCTGTGGGATAAAGTGAGAGTGCATAGATAAAAACATATCACACAGTCGAGCATGTTTTCTATGGGAAAATCAATGGAGAAACACGGCACCAATTACAGTGAAAGTTAAATTTGGCCATAAACACAGGCTGGAAATGCTTACTGAAACATTTTGTGTAACACGGTAAGCAGCTCCACCTTCATCGCATAGACACAGGATATTGAAATCTCTTTGGGGTCCATAATGAAATGATTAGCCCCCATGTTTGAGTGAAATGTTGGAACCCCGTGCTGAATCGAGGGTGAAGCCACCACATCTTTTACCAGTTAAGGCGGCTTAGAGAGCAGCCATCTTGCTCCAGTGACCTGCGTTGATTAGAGAAGTGTCTGGCACAGAGGCAGGCTGTGTTTGCCAAGCTCTAACCACCCAAGAGCAGCACTGCACACACACGTGCTCCTTCTCACATCCACACTTTCCCATAATCACACATACGTAGACACAATGAAATGAGAATTTATTTTATTATTATAATTATTTTTTAATATATATAATATAATTAATATAATATATAAGTTGTAGCTGGCTTCCGAAAAACATAACTACTCAATTTTGGGAATTCATACCCAAAATGTCAGCTGTGGGTCAGAGTGAGTCTGGGTTCCTCATCATTTCCAGTCATTTAGGATCAATTAGTTGCTTCATTCCATTCCGCTGATGCTTCCTTTGCTCTTCATGGGATTCAATGGGGTGAGAACTGTCTTGTGGAATACTGTAATGGGAATGACTTGGGAGTTAATCAGTATTGTCTGCAGAGTTACACAGGCTGTGTGAAATATTCCACCAGTCAATCCAACTGAGCTTCTGCTTGGACAATAGTTATATCTAAAATATATTCAAATCAGACATGATCCCAAACCACAAAGCCGGGATAATTGCTGAAGGATATCTCACTCATAATCCTTCATCTTTTCCATTTCTTGTGTCACTCGTTTCACCGTGGTTTTCTCTGCCACCCCGCCCTCAATAGTATTTAGCGCACAGAAACATTGCGAGTGTTTGACCGTGCCTTTTGCACCCAAGAGAGCCACATTAAAGAGCTCAAATGAAAAGCAGACAGATGTGCGCTTAAAGGGAACATCTGTCCGGACCTATCCTCATGTCAAATGAGGTATCAAGAACTATGAAACTCAAAACAGGTTTTTTCATAAAGAATTGGAAAGAAAGGAGCAGAAAACCATTAAATTAAAACTCCATTTCCACTCGAAAGACTCGGTTTCTTGGTTTTTGGCCTAATCTAACAACAGAAAAAAACACCTTTGGATGCTGTTTAACTTTTGGCTGGAAGTGCAAACATGATCCCAAAGCCATCATTTCAGAGATTTGAGCAGCAGTTTGGATTTTGAGTGATGGCTCAGGGGACAACGTTTCAACATTTTCTTCAAAGATTAGTATTTAGAAATTGTTATGTCCTGAAAACATCACACTTGAGCACAGCTGGTGTTTAAAGGCTGATGTCCAATTATTACTTCTTAGCTCTTATTTAATTGTTTTCTAACTCACTGTGGTAACTGATGAAAACTGGGAACATGTTCAGATGTTGCAACAATGAAGTCCGGCAGGCCAAAAAAGGCAAGTGGCCAGATGATCAGAGATTTTGCAAACAAGCCAAACAGAGAGATTGCAGACAATATTCCAGGATTTGTGTATCATTACCCTATATCACTTGCAGATTGCCACTTCTTCTTGCCCTGTCAAACCTACAATGTGTTACATTCTCAGCAATTAACTTCCACCATCAGTTTTCTTAATAATGTGGTTAACAAGGGTCGTGGTAGGACTGAAGCTTAATCCCAAGTCACTGGGTATGAGGTGGAGTACAGGACAGGTCATCAACCCATCACAGTTCAGCCATTAAAAGCTAGAAAAAACCTTTAATGCTCACATGCACAGCTACACCTAGAATCATAACTTAATCTGTTTAATAACATGCATGTCTTTAGACTGCAGGAGGAGCATGAGAGAACAGGACAGTGCTTCTAAAACATAAAGTGGTGTGCATAACCTAAAAGAGGCAGCTTTAGAGTCCAGCCTGATATTGTTAACCAGCAAATTATTGAATTGCTTACAAAAAAAAGTTCAGTGAACCATCAATTTTATGAAATGCAATTTGGTAAGCAAAGTAGAAAAATGTAATCAGGAACCATTCCACTATATCTTATTCAGTGCAAGGTCCAAATATGAGAAATTAATAGACTGAAAATTGCTCATCATATTAATTCAGTGGCAGAGATGGAGGGTCGGAGCCTGTAAGAACCACAGTAGTCTAAGTCGTTAATATCTTCAAACAGGAGCACGAGAACTTTTCTGTTTTGCTTGACTGGCACAATGGCTGCAATAATATTCTGTAAGAATGTTTTAGATTGTTTTTGGCTTCAAGGCCACTCGATGTGGTTTATTAATTCAACTAATTAATTCATCAGCAACAGTTTTGGCTGCGTCACGATTTGTGTTCAAGCCTTTACGATCCAAGATTTTCTCCAAGCTTTAACTTCTGTCAAAGCCAGCTGTGGAGTTGTGAAGGAAAAGACCCTGAACTCTACAAAACTTCTGTCATGATGCTCCACAGCACCAGACAAATTACATCTGCCTTCAGTCTGATCCAATACACGCTACATTTTCAGCAGCTGATGTTTTATGGTTTGGAGATTCCTGTGTCCCTTTGTGAAAAGCCTTCCCCATCCCTCTCTTACTTACTCCTTACTATTTCTTTTCCTGCTCCACTTCTTCTCATTCTGGACACCCTAATTGCTTTAGCAGATGCTAGCTTAAAATTGCAGATAGTGGCTACTGTGTGGCAGCAGATGTGCCCCGTATTCTGGGATGTTTATAACTATAACTAAGCTCTGCAAGCCAGTACCAGCCCTGCTGTCTGTCAGACAGCAGCAGCAAGCCACCACACACAGAGGAGGTGACGAGTTTAAAGGACAATAGGAGTATTTGTGCACCATCAGCCAAGCTGATCCTGGGTGCCTGTTGTGTATTAGTGACCTTGCTTTTTGAAATCATGAAAGTGCCCGTGTCAAATTTAAATGCATTTTCTCACCTTCCCATTCATTCAGTTTGGGATATTCATGCAGACACCCAGTATTTGCATATAAACCTGATGTTTTAAAGTAACTGAATATCTGCCCACTTCAACGTGAAGCTCTACAAAATAGATAAAAATGAAATTGTGTATTTGTGGACTTCAGAACGACCTTAATTCTTTCTGGCAGAGATTGGGCAAAGTACTGGAAACATTCCTCAAGGTCCATATTGACAGCATAGCATCACACAGTTGGTGCAGATATGTCAGCTGACCAGACTCTCCTGGTCCATCCCATCCCAAAGGTCCTCTGGATTGAGATCCTGTGACTGTGGAGAACATTAGTGAACTCACTGTCATGTTCAAGAAACTAGTTTGAGATGATTTGAGCTTTTTGGTACGGCACATTATCCTGCTGGAAGCACTTGTCAAAAGACAGGTACACTGTGGTCATAAAGGGATGAATATGGTCACCAACAATACTCTGGTAGACTGTGGTGTTGATGCTCAGTTGGCTCTAAGAGGCCCAAAGTGTGCCAAGAACATATCACACATCACTACAACAGAAGCATCCTGAACTGTTAATAAAAAGTAGGATGGATCCATGCTTTCATGTTGTTTACAACAAATTCATACTCATCAGACCAGACAACGTTTTTCAGATCTTCTATTGTCAAACTGTGGGAAGCTCTTTCTAATTGTAGCGGACAGGAGTGACACCAGGTGAGCTCTTCTGCTGCTGTGTCTGCTTTAAGGCTTTTATAGATGTTCTGTTACATATCTCAGTTGTAATGAGTCACTATTTGAGTTACTGTTGCTTTCATTTTAGCTCAAAGCAGTCTGCCAAATTCTTTGCTGACTTCTTGCATCAACAAAGCATTTCGCCCAGGGAACTATCATTCTATTTTCTATAAACCCTAGATGATTGTGTGGGAAAATCCCAGTAGATCAGCAATTTCTGAAATACTCAGACCAACAAATCTGGTGCCAAGAACCGTGCCACATTCAAAGACACTTATACCACCTTTCTTCTCCATTATGTCTGCATGCCTAAATGCAAAAGAGTTGCTGCCACGTGACTGGCTGATTAGGTATTTACCTTTCACGGTGAAATAGGCACCTAATGAAGTGCATTCATATTGTGATCAATACTATAAAATGGGTGATATGTCAAACCTTTCTATCAGCGTGTTACCCCAAGGAAATTAAAGAAAGTAACTACAAAGATACACACTTATCAAGAAAATGCTTTTTATTGATTGATTGATTGATATGAGTAGGAGGAGTCCTGAGCTTTGGTGGATATGCTAAAGCTTTTGTTCAAACAAAACAGCTGATTCTGAAGGGTTTGTACTGATTTCTCAGGTTACGACCCTAAACTTTATTCTGCTCATTACTCTGAAAGAGATATTTGAAGTACATGTTTCTAAAGCAGAAGCATCACGTGGAAGTAAATTCTCAATAACACTGATGCTGTTGTTTATATCAGTAATTCACTACATCCAGGGCCTTTCCAGTAAACTCTTAGCTTTAGTCAGATCTAAACACACGACAAAAATGGTCTCGAAGACTCACACAAACGTCAGTACATTCGATCTGGTGTGGCCCTCTAAGTAGCATATATCTTTGTATGTTGTGTACATGCCACAGTTCATCTCTGACCCTTGGTGTAAATTCCTCTGTATTAAATGCTGTGTGATATTGTGGTATTTAGCTTTCTGCTCCCTGCACCGACTCATATTGACATGATCTTTTATTTGCCTAAGTACATGAAGAACAGCTCAGGACAAAGGAATGACCCTAAAAGCTCATAAACCTTAAGAATGAACAAACATTTTTTCTGTTTTTGAGCGAGTGCTGAAAGCCTTTCTTGGTCTTCATATGCAGCTCTGGTTCAAAGGCTGCAAAGTCTCATCAGTTAATGCAACAAACCACTGCTGACCTTTACATCTATATGTCGTCATCCTAGACGTATGTTAAACCTGCACTGCTTTTATTGACCAGCAGGGGCTAACTTTATCAGTTGTTTCTAATATGACGTCACATGACATCTTACTGCTTGAGATTTGTCTGCAAAATTGAACGTGATGCAAGATGTTGCTAGGGAAAACTGACAAGCTATATGTTCCTTGATATTGCTCACATGTTAGGTGAAATCAGTTTCAAAGAAGGTGCTGCAACAATGACTACTTGGTGACTGCTTTGGTTGTTAGCAGATTCCCACAGTGGCCTGTAGTTTATCGTGTTTGTCTGAAAACACTTAACTACTCAAAAATGGAAGTATAAGTTGAGAAAGGCCAAAGCACGTTGGAAATGGAGAAGGCTCACCTTTAAACTTGGACCTCAGAGCTGAAGACAACACGTTTCAAAAGCCACAACTTTTAGTCTGAAGCTGTGTTTCAGCGCAGAGTTTCTTAGATAAGTTGTATTTGGAGTTAAGTTCTTCATTTTCATGCAAACTGTGGGTGACTGTAGCAATAACAAAGAGGCTTTTGCTAAATAGCTGAAGAAGATAAAATTTTCTCTAGAAGAAAATGGGGGTCAGTGACCGGTCTCTGGGCCTGTGTGACTGGGGCTTTAGTAATTATTTTCCCAGGGACTGCAATCAGCCTCCAACAACCACTCATTTTCCCTCACGATGGGTGGTTGCCAGATGGCCACTGACCAGTATCTAAGCCTACTGGGGACTTTTTCACTAATCCTACATTGTCACAAGTCCAAAATGTCCAATGAGTTAATGTCACGTGGTTAGCACATATTCAAATGTTTGCAAAACCTCAATAGATGTCTGATTGACTACAACTCTATGGGAAAATAACCCGTCTACTTCTTTGATCTATGAACTCAGTAATACTTTCTTGATGAGTTCATTGTCATCAGAAGTGAGTTTATGATCAGTGGGTTTCACAGTTTCACAGAGTGGGGTGTTGTTTAGAGCAGCCCTTGTGATTGACAAATCACTGCTGTTTTTATTGAAGTTCTAACATCATAAAATACTTTCTCAGCTAACACCTTTGTGGTTACCGAAAGCCCTTACTGCATGTCGTGTTGAATGCTTTGGCCTGGAACGATGTCTTGACACATATGAAGCTTTTCCAGTTCTGCTGCTGTCTGTACACATGGGAAAACAGCACCTTCACAGTTAGCAAGCTTCGATGCGAGCCCGCTGAGTTTATAGAGGGTGTGTCTCTCCCATAGACCAGCACTGTATTGAATGTTAGAGGTATGAGGGTTGCGTCTAAATTTTTGTGGGGGTAGTTAATCAAGCTTTTCCTGAGAAGTTTAATCTAGGTACACCGCTGGTTTTCACTCTCTCTCCTGTGCATTCCAGCTATGTAAAGCAATCCTACTCAGGTTCTTACATGGGTTTCATCCTTTACCTGCTCTTGTAAAGCACATTGAAAAAACAAAACAAACATTGCGTCTGTAAATACATTTTACATACCCAAACTGTACAGTTTAGTTAATATTAGAATCACCAGGGGATCACGTTAGTCTCATAAGGACGTCACAAGTTAGTTATATTTGTTGGATATGAGCAGATTTCTTAATCTGTTTTCCTTCCTTGCAACATCTTTATGTAACATGTTATCACTGCAGAGTTAAATATTGGGATGCAATCTTATCACAAAGCCCGCATCATACAATGGACCCCCATCAATATGAAAGAGAGGTTTGGTATTTTTTCTCAGAAAAACCCAGTAAAAATGAAGTGTCTCGGCGTACACACGGCAGGAGACTTAAACTATTTTTATTTTTAACAAAAGGAAACACATTTTCTCACTAGACAGGTGTTGTGTTTTGCGCGCGTATGAATGAATCCCTGTGTATTCGGTGTCTGAAGGTGTGCAGTTATGTACATGTAAACAATGTTTAACCTTTTAAAAGCTTTCTGTGTGGGACTTTTGAAAGACGAGCAGCGTTCTTTGTCTACTTGCAACCCACTCTGCCCCTCATTCCCCCCGCCCAATGTTTCCTCTCATCCTATAGTTTTCACCCAACCCCTTTACTCTTGTTATGTGAAGTCTCAAATTCACTTTGACACCTCAGTGTTTCAGCATGAATCCCTGAACCATGATCTAGCCATTTCCATATACAAACATTGCATTTACATCTGTGATTGGCGACAGGAAGACCATAACCATGTGCTTCCATAACAAGATCTTTCCAAGACTGCTTACATCAGCCAAGGCTGAAATTCCTTCCACACGATGCACACTTTGTCCCTGAATCCAGGATATCTGGATCCACATTGGATTCTTAAAAGCATCGACAGCTTGTCTCACATTTTTTCATATTTCAGTTTTATATGTATTTTTATTTGATATGACACAAAATGTTCGATGGGGAAAAAATCCTACATCCAACCCCTGAAGTCAGTTCTCATATGGGTGAAACCGGATCTCTCTTAAATATTTTACATAAATTTATATTAAAATTAGGAGTTTAATCCTGCTAACAGACACAGAGAAGCAAACAAACAGACTTTATGATTAAAATCAAATGCTTTGTGACCCATGCAGGGAAGTCCTATGTAGACATATAAGCTGCAGGACTGCTGGAAAACAGGGCTCAAGTAAATAAGGAATTTTTTGTTTGTTTGTTTGTTTTCTGCTTGTTTCCTTATCCCGTGGGTTGAACATATGCTAGAATTTAAAAGTGAATTGCTAACTACTCATCAAGCATTAGTGAAACTGTGAACAGTGTGACACAAAGCAGAAAGAGAGAATATTCACCTTCAAAGTAAAAGTAGAAAGGCACAACTTTGAAGGTGAACAGACTCCATTTCCAGTTTCCACTTTCTCAAGTTTCACTGCTGCTCAGTGGTTGGCCAGACGGATCTGTGACACCCATGCAAATAACATGCAGCAATCTGCTAGTGAGCAAAGCAATCACAAGGAGGTTTTTGGTGCGACTGGTTTCACCCAGTGTCAGACAGCAACCTTCAGGAACCACTCGCCAACTAATCTGCGAATAAATGTGTTCTCCATAAGGAAAGGTTGTTTCTGCATTATGCCAACTAACCTTTAGCTACTGAAACTTATCTCAAGCAGGTTTTGTGATGTTTTCTGCCTAATTTCTTTCCACTCTTCATACTTCATCATTCATCTTTACTTTATTGCAAATAAAAGTTTTGAGTTTGTGGATTTAATTACTTAATGAATTAATTATGAATTACTCAAACCAAATGTAAAAATTTCTATATTTTTGATGAATGGATTAAGTAAGGCCAAGCATTGATTTATGACACTGAATAGAAAATGGGATGGGATGATGATGTCAAGTGCCGTTTGCATTCTGAATACCTGCTCGAGCTTGCTCACCTCTAGGTTTCGTAGTGTTGATCACAACAGTTATTGTCATGGTCTACGGTGGGTGGCTGGAGTTTCCATTAGGCTCCTGAACTGACCTGGGATCCGCCCCTGGGCAGGGCCAACTCCAGCTCCTGCACACCTGGAGCCTATTGCAGGCTATCAAGCCAGAGGGATTTAAACCACACATCGATGTTCACTCACTGCCAGTTCGTCATCAACCCATGTTGGTAACAGGTCTTGTGTTTCAAATTCTCGCTGTGATTTATCTTACTAACAAAGACTCTTTTGTGCTACAGTTGCTGTACCCACCCTGGCTCACTCCACCTCCGGACTCGGGATACCTAGTGATCATTTTGGAAATCCCTCTGTGCCTCACCTGCCTGCCCTCCTGCCATCACACTCCATCTGGAGCCCCGGATCTCAGGTCAGCCTTTCCACGCCACTCAGCCTCCCCTGGATCTTCATCATCCCCCTCTCAAACACTCCAGGTCCCTAACTGCAAGTAAGAATTGCTGCTCTTATACTGGCCACTTCTGAGCTGCCTTCACTACCTGCCTAACTCCTATATCCTCTCCCCTCAGTGTGACTGTTCCCCACTCAGCTCCGTTCCACTTCTCAGGCCTCGTTCCCTTGCCCTAGCCACGTTCCCCTGGGCACGCCACACCAAGGCTCCACGTCTCGTCATTTTCTGTCTTTGCCACGTTTCCTTTTTTTCCCCCTTGCACTTAACCGTAATAAACTGTTAAATCATCTACTGTCTCCGCTCTGGGTTTCTGCACCTGAGTCCTATTCAGTACCGGCCATCCGTCGCCGTGACAGTACGAACTGGCCAACAAATGGACTCAGCAGACCCAGTATGTGCAGCAGTCTCCAAGCAGGGAGCCGTTTTAGGGGCTCATGAGCAAGCGTTGCAGGTTCTCGACACCCGGTGTCAAGCCATAGGCGAGACCCAGGCTAGGATCTTAGCTTCCCTGCAGGAGATTCAGTCGGCTCTTTCCCCTCCTCCAGGCCCATCCTCCGCGTCCCCTGCGCCCGTGGCAGAACCTCCCCAGTCTTCCCCAGCTCCTACCCCTTCGGGCTCCGTGTTTCGCGATGCTGCATTCCCAGAACCCGAGCCGTACTCTGGGGAGCGGGGCCGCTGTACGGCCTTTCTACTGAAATGTTCTCTCGCGTTCACGCATTCACCCCGTTCATTTACTAGCGAATCAGCTCGGGTAGCATATCTGGTGGCTAAGCTACAGGGCAAGGCGCTGTTATGGGCCGAGGCGTACCTGTCGGCTCACCCGCTCCCAACCTGCTCGTTTGATGATTTTCTGTGCGAGTTTAAAAAGACCTTTACTCACCCAGTATCGGAGGGTAGTTCTGATGAAAGGTTGCTCGGGTTGCAACAGGGGAGCCGGAGTGTCGCTGAGTTCATTATCGACTTCCGTACCGCAGCCGCCGAGGCCAATTGGCCCGATCATGCCCTTCGGGGAGTGTTCCGTCGCGCCTTAAACGACGAGCTCAAAGACCAGCTCGCTTCCCGCGATGAGCCCGAATCCTTTGAAGACTTGGTCTCCCTTTCCCTTCGGATAGATAATCGCCTGAGGGAAAGGGAGGCAGAAAAGAACCAGAAACATCGTAAACCTGCGCCTCGTACGTTTTCACTTCCTCCACCGTCACGTCCGGTGTCAACATCCGCTCCCGTTTCCGTGGAAACGGACGCCGCTCCGGAGCCTATGCTAATCGGCCGCTCTCGTCTCACACCAGAGGAGCGAGAACGACGGCTTCGGTCGGGCGCGTGTTTTTACTGTGGCTCAGTGGAGCATAGGTTAGCGCAGTGTTCGGTTCGGCCAAAAGGCTCCGCCCGCCGGTAATTTCGGGGATACAGGTGGGCGGATCCTCTTTCAGTTCCAAACCCCGGTTAATTCTACCAGTCACCCTGTGTCTAAATAAGGTTTCTCACCCCCTCCATGCTCTCGTTGATTCCGGAGCAGAGCAAAATTTAATAGATTTAGCTCTCGCTAGACGCCTTCATTTGCCACTCAAGACTCTCGATCCTCCCATCCCTGTTACCGCATTAAACGATCAAATATTCTCTCAGATAACCCATCAGGCTGGCCCCGTAACCCTCGTCACCTCTGGAAACCACCATGAAGCCATTACCTTATTCACCTTCTCTTCTCCTGATTCACCACTCATCCTAGGCTACCCCTGGCTACAGAAACACAACCCTCATATAGACTGGTCTGGAAGTAAAATCG
Organism: Copadichromis virginalis; assembly: GCF_057382275.1. Lineage (NCBI taxonomy): Eukaryota > Metazoa > Chordata > Actinopteri > Cichliformes > Cichlidae > Copadichromis > Copadichromis virginalis. The sequence continues at coordinate 1,207,983 of NC_140637.1, read as the reverse complement.
CTAGTTGGAGCCCTTTTTGTCTAGCCCACTGCCTCAAGTCTGCCCTATCGCCGGGTGCCCCTGACACTAACACCTCGGGCGTTGATCCGGTTGACCTCACACTCGTCCCACCTGAGTACCATGACCTCCAGGAAGTTTTCAGTAAAGACAAAGCGTCGTCCTTACCACCCCACAGGCCTTATGACTGCGCTATCGACCTTCTACCTGGTGCTCCGCTTCCCTCTAGCCGGCTATTCAACATCTCCAGACCAGAAAGAGAGTCCATGGAAAAGTACATCCACGAGTCATTAGCTGCAGGTATCATCCGCCCATCCTCCTCTCCAGTGGCCGCCGGCTTCTTTTTTGTGGAAAAGAAGGATAAATCACTCCGTCCATGCATAGACTACAGAGGGTTAAACGACATCACCATTAAAAACAAATATCCTTTACCCCTTATCAGCTCAGCCTTCGAACCCCTCCATGAAGTCACCGTATTCACCAAACTGGATCTCCGCAATGCCTACCACCTTGTCCGCATCAGGGAGGGGGACGAATGGAAAACGGCTTTTAATACGCCCCTAGGTCATTTTGAGTATTTGGTCATGCCGTTTGGGTTAACCAATGCCCCCGCTGTCTTTCAGAACCTGGTCAACGACGTGCTCCGTGATTTCCTGAACCAGTTTGTCTTTGTTTATCTTGATGACATACTCATTTTCTCCAAGACCCCCCAGGAACACCATGTCCACGTCCGAGCAGTCCTCCAACGCCTCCTGGAAAACCGACTTTACGTCAAAGCCGAGAAATGTGAGTTTCATGCACAATCTGTCACTTTTCTTGGCTATATACTCGCAGGAGGGCAGGTGAAGACTGATCCAGCCAAGATCCGCACGATCCTGGAGTGGCCCACGCCCACGTCACGCAAGCACCTACAACGTTTCCTCGGCTTTGCCAATTTCTACCGGAGGTTTATTCGCAACTACAGCCAGGTAGCCACTCCTCTCACTACACTCACATCCACCAAAAGACAGTTCATCTGGACACCTGAAGCTGAGGTAGCATTCAGTAGGCTCAAGCGCCTATTTACTTCAGCTCCAGTATTGTGTCACCCAGATCACTCCAAGCCATTTGTTCTAGAGGTAGACGCGTCCGACGTCGGCGTCGGAGCGGTCCTTTCACAGCATTCAGGTTCCAAGGCCAAGTTACACCCATGTGCCTTTTTTTCACGTCGACTCTCGTCAGCTGAACGCAACTATGATGTAGGAGACAGAGAGTTGCTGGCTATTAAGTTAGCCCTGGAAGAGTGGCGTCACCTATTGGAAGGAGCTGAACACCCATTCACCATCTTCACAGATCATAAAAACCTTACTTACCTCAAAACAGCTAAGCGTCTAAACGCCCGCCAGGCCCGTTGGTCTCTGTTCTTTGATCGCTTCAAGTTTGCCATCTCTTTCCGTCCAGGTTCCAAGAACGCCAAGGCTGATGCCCTGTCTCGTCTTTACGACCCAGACGCTGAACCCACCGAACCAGCTCCTGTGCTTCCTGCCTCCTGCCGCGTAGCGTTTTTATCCTGGGACATAGAGGAATCCATCCAGCGTGCTTTACTGGATGAACCAGACCCTGGCACAGGTCCTCCGGGCCGCCGCTTCATTCCCACAGCAACCCGTTCGGCTGTAATTAAGTGGGCTCATACCTCCCGGTTTTCCTGCCATCCTGGAATCGGCCGCACCATCGCACTACTACGTCGTCACTTCTGGTGGGCAACTCTGGAACATGATGTGCGGGACTACGTCTCTGCCTGTGACGTGTGCGCCAGGAACAAGACCCGAAATCAGTGACCATCCGGTCTTCTACAACCTCTAGCCGTACCTTCTCGTCCTTGGTCCCACATTTCCCTGGACTTTGTCACTGGACTGCCTAGGTCAGCAGGTAAAACAGTGATACTCTCTGTGATCGACAGGTTTTCAAAAGCAGCTCACTTCGTTGCCCTGGAGAAACTACCCACTGCCACGGAAACTGCAAGACTGATGGTTGACCACGTCTTCAAACTCCACGGGATTCCTGCCGAGGTCACTTCTGACAGGGGACCTCAGTTTACATCCCAGGTTTGGAAATCTTTCTGCTCTGCCCTGGGTGCTCGAGCCAACCTCAGTTCTGGTTACCACCCTCAAACCAACGGGCAGACTGAGAGGCTCAACCAAGAGCTGGAGTCCATGCTCCGCTGCATGGTTTCCCATAACCCGGCTACCTGGTCAGCACATCTCCCATGGGTGGAGTATGCACACAATTCTCATGTTTCCGCATCCACTGGTCTCTCTCCATTTGAAGCGTCCCTGGGCTATCAGCCTCCCCTCTTCCCTGAGGAAGAGGCTGATTTGGCTGTGCCTTCCGTCCAGCACCATCTCCAGCGCTGCCGCCGCGTCTGGACTCGGACCCAGGAGGCACTGAAGAAAGCTGCTGCCCGCCACTGCCGCTATGCAGATCGTCTACGGTCGCCAGCTCCTCGGTACGCTCCAGGGCAGAAGGTGTGGCTGTCGGCTAAGGATGTTCCCCTTAAAGTTTCCTCCCGCAAGCTGGCTCCTCGGTTTATTGGGCCGTATGTCATCCACTCGGTCATCTCGCCCTCTGCTGTGAAGCTCGAGCTTCCTCCCAGTCTGCGGATTCACCCGGTTTTTCATGTTTCCCAAGTCAGGCCTGTGCTGTCCAGTGTGCTGTGCCCGCCTTCCGACCCCCCTCCGCCCGCCCGGCTCATCGATGGTCATCCGGCCTATACGGTTCAGCGGATCGTTGACGTCCGTCGCCGTGGTCGGGGTCGCCAGTTTTTGGTGGACTGGGAGGGGTATGGGCCTGAGGAACGTGCCTGGGTTCCTCGCTCGTTTATCCTTGATCCTGCTCTTGTCTCTGATTTTTTCAGGTCACGTCGCGGGCTGGGGACCGGTCGGCCGCCGGGTGGCATCCCTTGAGGGGGGGGTACTGTCATGGTCTACGGTGGGTAGCTGGAGTTTCCATTAGGCTCCTGAACTGACCTGGGATCCGCCCCTGGGCAGGGCCAACTCCAGCTCCTGCACACCTGGAGCCTATTGCAGGCTATCAAGCCAGAGGGATTTAAACCACACATCGATGTTCACTCACTGCCAGTTCGTCATCAACCCATGTTGGTAACAGGTCTTGTGTTTCAAATTCTCGCTGTGATTTATCTTACTAACAAAGACTCTTTTGTACTACAGTTGCTGTACCCACCCTGGCTCACTCCACCTCCGGACTCGGGATACCTAGTGATCATTTTGGAAATCCCTCTGTGCCTCACCTGCCTGCCCTCCTGCCATCACACTCCATCTGGAGCCCCGGATCTCAGGTCAGCCTTTACACGCCACTCAGCCTCCCCTGGATCTTCATCATCCCCCTCTCAAACACTCCAGGTCCCTAACTGCAAGTAAGAATTGCTGCTCTTATACTGGCCACTTCTGAGCTGCCTTCACTACCTGCCTAACTCCTATATCCTCTCCCCTCAGTGTGACTGTTCCCCACTCAGCTCCGTTCCACTTCTCAGGCCTCGTTCCCTCGCCCTAGCCACGTTCCCCTGGGTACGCCACACCAAGGCTCCACGTCTCGTCATTTTCTGTCTTTGCCACGTTTCCTTTTTTTTCCCCCTTGCACTTAACCGTAATAAACTGTTAAATCATCTACTGTCTCCGCTCTGGGTTTCTGCACCTGAGTCCTATTCAGTACCGGCCATCCGTCGCCGTGACAGTTATGGAGTGAAAGTGAATGACTAAAGTTCTTTGAGTAATTCTGAGAAAAAAAAAAGTGTGACGTGTAGAAATCAGAGAATGCCTTCTGATGAGCGCTGGACTAGGATGTGAGTCACGGCTGGTTTGACTCCCGGTGGATGCCGGGAGGATTTTTTGGTCTTGTGTGTCATATCTATGGAATTCATTTGAAAGGGCGACAAAGTGGTTCAGTGGTTGCAACCGTTGCATCAGGGCAAAGGACTCCTGAGTTCAAACCCCGACGTCAATGAGGAGTTTGCACGTTAACCCTGCACTTCTGGACCTCTGGAAATTCCAGTCATTAAAAAAAAACATGCTACGTCAACCCTCCGTATCCAGGTCCAGGGCAGTTTGGTAAAAGATATTCCAGACTATATTTCCTGGAAATGCTTTATAAAAAAAAAAAGGAGTGTGTGTGTCGATGATGGGATGATGGGAACAGTTTTCTTAGCAGAAAGTGGTGAAAACTGGATTCTGTCAAAGAGAATGTTTAAGTTTCTTTGTGCTATTTTGGGTATTAAAGTGGAAAAATTGGTGGAAAGTTACCACGAAACAGACTTTGATATCTGAGTGAACCTGAGCCAAGTGATTTCCTGTTCATAGCTGGTTCTTTTTTTTCTTTTGATAACATCTCCTATGTCAGACACACTGCACACTGTATCTTAAGTCTGCTCTGCCATTTCTATTGCCAGCTCAAGTGTGTGATATACATGCATACGGAAAGGATTTAGAACCACAGTGTGTTTTGAGGCAGAGAGAAACATATTTATGCTTTGTGAGCTGTGAAGCAAGAGACCCAGATATAGCAGCTCGTTTACAGGACATTATGCCCTCTGTGTTCGTGGGACATGCAGTCGGTATAGACGTTTATAGAGACATAGTGACAGAAATATCATATTCAAAAAATAGCTCATTTTCTAATATGGACAATGCAGTCATATCTGAAATTAGTTAGTATGTTTGTGTTTTATTTACACTATATTTACACATTTTAAAAATTTATCTGGAACATCAATTTATATATATTTGTTTTCCTTGATTGGTAAATCCATTAAATCAATTCTCAGAAATGAATGCTAACAGCATTAAAAAAGTGCAAGAGTCCTGTGACAAGACGTGAGCAGCAGTGTCTCTACAGTGGGATGATGGCTCTCATCCTTTGACTTTGGCAAAGACCCAGAAGTGAAATTAACACAAGATGTTGGTAACGTAATTTTGCCAAAATCTCTGGGAATGGGTTTCAGTAGCAGTGAGCCATGTTGCAAAAACAATGGTGAGAGAGGCTAAAGGTTAATACACTTACTTATCCAGTATCCAGAACCACAGTAACAGACACAGGCACACATAAACACACACGGGGACTTGGGGTTTAATGAAGTGCTTGCTTTCCATTGAGAGCAGATTAGGGTTGGAGGGCAAACTGTGGGAAAAACTGGAAAACTATTCAGTTCAGGAAAAACATTATAATATTTTCATGCAAAAGGATGGACATTTTGGAGTTTTTTCTGTATGTTCAGGTATGCTTTGCTGTCACTCTGCATCCATCGGTACATTGTGTGTATGGTGCACAGTATGCATTAGTTTGAGCCTGGCTGTTTGCGGGCCTGTGTTCTATGCAGACTGTCCTTGGGGGGACAATGGCAGGATTCTGCATAGCGGAGCCGTGGGAGGAAGGGGACAGAAGAGTCAATGAGTGAAGAGGCTTCTGGATGCGTCAGCACAAGGCCATGATGAGGGTGTAGGAGGACGGGTCCTCTAACGCAACAATGCATCGAGGAACATCCATTCAGTTGCCTCACAGGACAACACGCAGGCAATATAACATTGGGTACACATTGCTAACAAAGGTGCAGGTGAAATTAAGCCATCCATCTCTTTGACATATGGATGACTGGGACAGAAAGTGTCAGTGGCTGATTATTTTGTGTAGATTTCCACTAGTCATCAAGAAATAGATCAAAATGCTGCTGGGAAATGTCCTCATTGCTCAGTCTGTTTAAGTATAAAAAAAGCAGGTATAAAAATTGATGTCAGAGATCGTTTGCATTAGGATAATGATGGATCTCATTATAGTTAGACGATAGATGATTGTTTATGCATCCACCGGGAACATTTTGCTCAGATGACATCTTTTCAAGTTTGATGTGTAGCTCATCAGTTTTTGCAATAGTGCAAAAGTTAAAACATAAATTATGTGATCAGAATAAAATTAATATATGTTCTTTGAAAAGGCAAATCAAAGAAAATTTTCATTAGTTATGAAAAGAGTAGGTCACAAATCACAACAACACAAAACTAAGTATTCTTCTATTTTTTTCATTAAAATGCAATATTATGCTAATTGAAAAGTGTTGATTTATTTATAAATAAAATACTGCAGTGTAATGTAGTGAGATACTTTAAATGTTGACGTCTTTTTAAAGAGTAATCACACAATTATAACATCTATTATTACCTTTTCTGTTAAGTTTGACACAGTTACATACACCAGCAATTTATCTGAGTAAATGTTACAAGTGCCACTGCCTTATTTATAACAAATCAATACAACAATATTCAAAACAGACATGAAAAATCTCAGTGACTTCACTCATGGAGCTGTTAATGTTAAAGTTCAAATACTTAATTAACAAGGATTGTAATCTTTTCAGTGATATTGCTTGTTTGTTACCAGTGTTTCTGTGGCCAAGTGAAAAAGAGACACCGTGAGACTGTTTAAAATCACAAATCGTCGTCATAAATACACATTCCTTAACCGTTTATTAATAGGACCTTTGAGCTCAACGGTAATTAATTAGTAGTGGAAATAATTTCTGGTAGCATCACAGAAATGTAGCAGTGACAATAATACTGTATGCTGTAATCGTACTGGGCAATTAGTGATACAAAAAACCTGTTTTATCCTGTGAATAAAAGTATATGTTTTTATCAGTGTACCATAATAACAGAAGCGAAACGCAATATTGTGTCAGGACAATTCACTATTTATGCACAATAAATAAAGGAGCATAGCGCGACAATTTCTGTTCAGCGCCAGACTTGCTTGTAACCTATATCACCAATTATGTTATGAAAATGACGTATTAACTACTAAAAAACACTGACCTTCGTGTAAATGCTTGGAGCAGACTAACCTGTGAGCTGGAGTGTTCTGGGACGTTATATTTGATCTTTGAATGGCTGCAATCCAGGCCATCCGTCGCGTCTTTGTTACTTCGGAAACATGGCTCGAACAATTTCTCTTCAACGACGTAATCCGATAACAACCGATCTCTTTACCCGTCGGCTTCCCGTGGCTGTCATGCGACCGGCTATTGCAGTTAATAATACAACAGCTTCTTGACATTTTTGTGTTTCTTTTTATCGCTGTATAACTGATTTCAATTGAAAGCCTGCGTGCGCTAGTACCGCTTGCCACGAGTTCCCAGAATCCTTTGCGGTTCTACCCGTGAATGACGTCACATTTTCAATCTCTATATAATATGCATGTTAAATTTTATATTTGGGGTAAAATATCAAGTCTTTTCAAGTAAACCGGTTCAAGTCCAATTCAAGTCCCAAGTCATTGGTCTAAAAGTCCAAGTCAAGTCACAAGTCTTAGAACATTTTTTCAAGTCAAGTCTAAAGTCATAAAATTAATGACTCGAGTCTGACTCGAGTCCAAGTCATGTGACTCGAGTCCACACCTCTGTCTGTAACTCAACGGTATCTTTGAGAGTGGAGAAACCTGCCCGACCGCTTCCTTCCGGTATTACTGGGAGCATGTTGATCAGCTTGTCATTAAGTGCTTGGATGAAAACGGTGAGAAATTTGGGTTTATACATGGATTTATTGTGGGTTCGCTGCACTAGTTTGATGTTGTAGCATATCAGAAAGAAATGTACTCATGTTTTGTTTTGTGTTTTTTTTTGTTTTTCTTTTGTTTTGTTTTGTTTTGTTTTGTTGTTTTATTTTGTTTTTCTTTTGTGGCAAGTGAATAAAAATTAAGAAATTAAAATAGAAAAAATAGGGGAAAGAATATTCATAAAGCCAGATGGAGGATGAAATAACTTTTTTGACGTTCTGTCAAGCAACACGCGACAGTGTTAGTCGAGGCTAAATGTGCTTCTCTAGCCAACAACAGAAGGTGGGGCAGGTTATTCGTAATAGAGGAGGTTTGACAACATCCACTTTTCTGTCACTGCATGCAGATTGTCCATCTCCACCCATTTCCATCTCATTAAGCTTTTTATTATTGTTATTAAGCCTAGTATAAGCTTCGTTTAAGCCTATGATTATTACCACCTTATTGTTGGAAATAATGGTGGATTTTAGTCTTTAAGCTTTATAAAGCTTTATAAAACAATGTCTATATATGTATGTCCCCTTTAATAAGTATACAAGCACATTGGCAGAGAATTTGGGTTTTATAGCAAAGCTGTGTAGACGCTGTAAGGGATTTGCTCGTTCCGCATCACTTTGAAGTCACCTGTGGATGTTTCAGGCTCTGGTTGCCTAGGTGACCGTAATATATTTAATACCAGTTCATACATAAATCAGCTGGATTGTTCACTCTCATTGGTAGTCACTTCAGTTGTTCACCTGAAAGATGAGAAAGGTTTATCATCCATGTCGTGTTACCAGCAGTTATGCCTTTACACCATTCACTTTCTTCACTTTCTGCGATCTCCACTCACCAAAGTGCTTCCAGTCTTGAGGTAGCTCACCTACATTAGGCCCGCTGTCTTTATCAAAACCAGACACACAAGTGGTTTGGTCCAAACAGCAACACAAAAGAATCATTTCACTGCTTACATTGCAAAGTTTATATTTCCCTTCATGGAACAGCAAGGTCTTTTACCATCAGCCGAGCTTTGCATGGGTTCTGTTAAGAAAAACCCTTCAAGGATTTGCTACGCACAAACAAATGCTGGATCCATATCAGCAGGTGAAAGTATGAACAAATAAACTCATGCTGTCTTCTTTAGGAAAGACAAACAAATCTAACAATGGGCAAATTTTCCAAGTCGGATAACACAGGAGATAGCACTGATGTACTCACTGTTACAGCTGATGACCATTTTAAGGGCTTCCCCTCTCTATGATATATGAGTCCAAGAGTAAAAAAAGAATCTCAATAAGGCTTACCTATGATGAAGAAGAAAAACAACAGCTGCGTGCCTTGTTATTGGACTTTTAAATTGTATGAAAGCATAATAGGTATACTTTAAATAGTTTAAATCATGTAAACCTAAGGTTTAAACTCTTATATGGAGGCACTGTTGACCGCCGCTCCACCATAGCAGCCATAGTCACCCCTCCTTAGCATTTTTCACACCTAACCAACCCCAGAGTGGGGCGTAGTTCAATAGTTTGCTGTCTGGAGTCTCCCCCTTTAGAGTCTCGATAACCACAGCTCAGGCAGTTTTGACAGTTACAAAAACCTTCACACATACACAACTTACAAAAAGCTCAAAAAGAGCTTTGCCACCTTTGGGGAAATGCCCACTTGGGCCTGAACTCAACAGTAGGGGGTCAAAATTCTTGAGCAGAGAGAGACCCTTCTCAAATTTTCACCTGTGTTTTTTCTTCTAGGCCCCATTTGCAACCAATATAGATTTCTCATTAACACTAAAATAGCACCAGCTTTTCTTCTGAAACTAAAGGAATTTCATTTTCCCAAGAGGAAGAAAAAGAAATAACACTGACACACAATCCTTCAGTTCCCTCATTTTTCCTCTCTAGGTCTGTCAGGAGATGGGTAGGATGTCTTTCTCCTCAGTGCCAGGGGCTCTGACAATGATATGGTTCAGGTCAGAGAGAAGCTGTGAAAAAGAAAAATTACGTACAACCAGATAGAGGCTGAGAAGGGAAAACCATAAAATGGGAAAACAAATATGGATAAACCAGGAAAGAACAGAAATATCAAAGAGACTGTTGTGATACAGGAGCCTGGAGGGGCCTGATGAATGCAGGGCGTGGTTGATGGGACCTGTGCGTTTGGTGTTTAGTTTTACGCTGCCGTATTTCCCGTCTTTTCTTCGACTGAAAAGTAACAGACATGAATTCCTTGTTGCAACAGATCATCAAAGTTTTATTAGTATTAGTCCATGAATTTCACTGAACTGTGCACATTTTCTAGGGTTGGACAGCAGAAGCCTGCGACTATTTGCGCAGTCAGCTTTTAAAGACAGGGATTTTACAACATCCCTAAAAGAGTTAATGAGTTATTTACCCTAGCTGGCCTCCATAACTATGCTGCACTACTAATGATATATTTTAGAGTCTGTGCGGCTAGAAGTAGCAAGAAATGACTCATATAGTGGAACAATAATGGCAATCAATGGCCCTCCTGACCTTACATATGACTTCAACTGTCACATGAACTGTCTGAATCAAATGGAGGCTTTTTCCACTGTTTTATACACACATGGATGAACGGAGAAAAGAAAAAATGAATGTCACTATTGAACATTTATTAAAAGTGCCACTTTTTTCTGTCACAGACGCACGTGGATAGGGTAGGCACTAGGACCTGCTGTGAGCCAAACAGCAGGGAGGAGAAGCTTTGGGACTGTAAACTTTTAGAGCAGTCCATTTCCCAAAGAGTGTGGGAGGGAGACAGACAGAAGTGGATGGCCCAAGACCTGGATTCACAGCTTTAAAAGTAGGAGCGGGATTTTGAGTTTGGGGCAATTCTTCCCCAGGCCTGGAGAGAGTGAGGTGGAATATAGCAGACTTTCTGTGGAAGTTTTTACTCAGTGGGGAGAAAGAAAAAGGAGCATTAAAGGGTGGTGAGTCCTACCTTGCTTTTTTTTTTTTTGCTTTGTTTTTCTTTTTATTAAACACTGTAAATATGCGGGGCGTGTATCCACACATGGCACAGAAGCAGAATCTATTACAGAAACTCTGAGAGCATGTTGTTAAATGTAAGTTGAGCCTCTAAATTGAGATTGAGAACAGCAGCAGCCACTTTTCTATAGAGAGGGGGGATTTCAGCTGACTGCAACATACATGAGGCACTATTAAAAGTTTACTGAGATAATGTTGCTGATGATTGCATTTCTATGTCATTTTAATGTTGTGAGCCGGGTACAGAGGTTTTTCAGGTATTTGCAGATGCAAAGATCAAACGGAGGAGGACAGGGTGTAGAAAGAAGGAGAGAATAGAGGTGAGGAGTAGAAAAAAAGGGGGTTCTTCAAACTTCAATGGGAACCCGTTTACTGTTCAGAAAACTCCTGGGACATCAGGTTACCTTTTCTTTTTCTCCCTCTCTCTCTGTCTCTTTCTCTTTTTTCTATCTGTCGTTCTCTCCACTCATGTTACACAATTCTCAAAAGACTTGCAGATTCTGATGAGCTCCAGTGTCCAATATGAAGCATGTTGAGGGTGTCCTCACACCTGGGTGGGGCTTGTTGTTTATAAGGTGTGCTACTAATCATTTTTTCAACTCTTTAAACTAAATTTTTAAAATTGTGTTGTGTATTCGTGCGTGTGTGTGTGTGTGTGTATGCAAGCAAGCGTGGGTGCTAAACACAGACCTCACGCCTGCCACTCCTACGAGGGAATTCCTTTCGGGGTTTGACAGGAGAGGAATGTCACAGTGAGCCAAAGATTACACACACAAACAAACATGAAGCAAATCAACAGTGTCACTAAAGGCTTCACCTTTGTCATATACGTGTGGCTCTCTGTGAAAAACACATTCATTGGTTCTAATATAATGTGCCGAGGATGCTGTTTGGTTGTGGTCCATAAAATCACCAAATATCAACATTGATATATCAATATAGGTATCATATAGATAGGTGTTATGTTTTGTCACCCACCAACGTACCTGTATTATCTGCTTCAGCAGCAGTGTACTGTATTTATGCACCTTTGTGTTAGATAATAAAATAAAAACAGCTGAGGTTACTGCAGATTGGAACGAGTAAAGAAGTAAAGTTTCTTTAAAAACAGTGAAGTTATAAGTAAATGGCTGATGTTACTGGAGGGGATGTGATTGCCTTCATCTCCTCTCTGTTGGCCCTCTGTTGGCAAAGTGCTGCAGCAACCTGACTATATATCCTACATGACATGCTCTTCTTTATGGTTAACGCAGGAGGAGTCAGCCAAGGCTTAGTTAAAATGAATGTTTTGTAAGTTAAAAATAAAAATAAGATAGGCCGTAGTCAAACTTCAGGTCTGAAATGAGTTTTCTCAAGCAAAACAGGTTCTTTTTCTGAAAGGGAAATCACAGTAACTGTTATTACTGATTATATTTAGAGTACGCCTTGTTGACCTAGCTGCCGGTCTGCCATCTATGCAGACCGACCTGGACACTTGCTAAATTTGTAAAAGTCCAATTTATGACATATCTCTCTTTTTGCTTTTACCTTTTTTTTCTCTAATAATTAGAAAACAAAAGGTTTTCCTGTGTGTAACTGTGTTTGCAATTGAAACAGAAATGGTTTTACCCTGTAAATCTTTCAAACCTAGCAATGCATCCAATGCCAATGCTAAAAACAACTTAAGCCATATGAACTACCGTTCGTATATGTATGGAGGGCAGATGGACAGTGCTGTTTTCCCCCGCAGACAAAGATGTCTGTGATTATTCATGACCCTCTCAGGTTTCCCTTTGAAGCTGAGTTACAGCTTTCCCTATGTTAGCACCAGTGTGTGCAGTTGTGTATGTGTGCATTAGTGTGTGTGTGTGTGTGTGTGTGTGTGTGTGTGTGTGTGTGTGTGTGTGTGTGTGTGTGTGTGTGTGTGTGTGTGTGTGTGTGTGTGTGTGTGGGAGGGAGAGCGTAACAGAGTAACTCTTTACAAATGAACAAGTATTAAACTACTTAAACAGTGAAGAGGAACATATTCATGTGCAGCAAAGAATGGCCATAAGGAAACATACTGTGGAGTGTTTTTATGTCACAGCTATTTACCCAGAAAAAAAAATAACCGTGTTGACCTTTTTAAAGTTACAGACCAGCGTAATACATTTATCCCTTCTTGTTCTACATGCTGCATTTTTATCATTTTGTCAGTTTAAGACTCAAACACCACTGACAGCTTGTTGCTCTGCTTGCTATGTGGACAAGTGACATAATCTGAATCTGCAGTCACTCGGATTTTGACAAGAACAGGATCCACCCCTGAAACACATAAAGGAGGAGATGATGTGGGCTGTCTAGACTGAATGGTTGTATAGGACACCTGGGCAAGGGAGAGGCTGTGACAGCACACCTGTACTGTCAGTTTATCTTTGATTCTTTAACCCGAGGCCAGCGACAAACAGCTCTTAAAGTGACTCTAGATTTGCAAACACCATAAAATAAACATAATTTTAGTTGGGTTTTCAATGAACAATGAAAATTTTTATTATATCTCTTTTGATGGACATCTTTATTTAAATTATCAGTTGCACTTTGATTATTAATGTGACTAAACTGTGTGCCAAGCATTAGGATTATTCATGCAGTAATCTGCAGGCTAATATAGGATGGGAGTCATGTGACGCAATTTAGGTGACGTTTTAAAACCCACAGTTTCATGCTACTTCAGTAAAAATACCGTATCACCAGATTACACTCAAGTACTACTTGCAGAACTAGAAAAAACGGGGCGGTGCCAGTTGGCAACAGAATATTTAAAGGTTTCTTCACACTGGATGATAATGTCTTATCAGACCACAAAAGCTGGAGGCAGAATAATCACAATCCTTAATAATCCTCAGTGGTTAATTGCCCAATTAGTGACAGGTAGAGATTTTCAAATACCTGCATTTACACCTGCCCACAAGCATTATCTGCACACCTGATCAGCCTCTGAATTGCTTTGCAAGCCTTTTCCATGCTTCATGATTCTTCATGCATCCTTTAGAGTAACACTTTTCGTAGCATTACACAACAGGTAGTAAAATTAGTAATATTGTGCGTATTCTAAATCCTTATGTGCTACAGTGTGGTGAAAATATATCATTGGTGATGTGAAGATGAGATTTCTTGATATAAAGGCTTATTTGATTATTTTACCATAATTTTACAATTTAGTAAACTAGTAGTTTTAAGGTGTAGGTTTTGTTAAAACTGTTTAAGTCAAACTTTGACTTTAAAAAATGAATCTAATAACTAAAATTTATTAGGTGAAGGAATCTCGTTTCTTTCTCTATGAGTGATGGTTACGCTCGATAAAGCAGAAGGAAGCATCCCTCTTTCTCGATAGTTCATGGGTCAGAATGTAAACCCAGGGCGCTGGTTATCTTTTGGGTCAATACACAAAGTCGGGTGAGAACATCTGGCGTAAAGTAAACTAGTCGAAGGGTCTGTATGAAATCAGTGGGAAAGGTAAAAGGTCAGAGTTGGAGGTTATACCTCTGTGCTTGTGTAGGAAAAGCGGGATCTGGAGGCCACTGCAGGTCAGAATCCCGAAGGAGCTCTGAGCAGAACAGACAAAAAATATATATATAAAATATCGGAAATGTAACATCAGCTTTCTGCTGTAATTCTTGTTGACATCTCTTTTACAAACATCTTCTCACAATGTTTGGAAGGAAACGTGTTCAACAGAAATCTCAGCTAACATTGTTTGACATTTGTAACTTACTGGATTTGAACAGGGCTCTTGTCAAACATGTGCAGGATTCTTTATATGGACCTGGTTTTCTGCCCCTTTGCGCTGCACACAAACACGCTTCCGGACTTTTCCACAGATGAAAACTGAATCCAGTTGCAATTCTGTGTTGAAGATCTGATTTTGACAGGTGCTGCATCAAAGGGTTATGTCTGTGTGCTCTGATCTTATTTCTATCTCTATTGTGTGCATAGTACTATATATGCCTACAAAAAATACATCTAAATGTACTGACATGCCTGCTCATTCCACATAAATGCCTCTGTGACTTTTAGCTATGGCTTACTCTGGTTTCATGCATGTGCACGCAGCACAAACACAGTAGCTGAAAAATGGCCTTTCTTACAGCTATAATAACAGTGTTGTGGTCTTAATCTGTTGACTTTGTGTTTGTCTGATGTTGTGAATTGTTTCACTGCAACTCCTCGTTAGATGTGTGTGTACATTTGGATTAACGTGATGACACCGTCTCACTCTCACTTTCCTTTGCCTTTAACCCAATTGGTAGTTTAACTATAGCTTGTCTGGACATGAAACTTGCTCTTGTTGCCATCAACAGAACAAAATACTTGGTCTCCTCAAATATTTAGATTCAGTACAAAAGCCTCGTGAAAATAGCCTGATAGTTCACTTTTACTCTACACAAACATCTCTTCTTATAAATTTTAAAGTGATACAATTTTCTCACCTGGCTATCAGAAGCTATCACAATACAGAGTGTAATAGTAACGGACACCAAGCCCAGCAGTGGGAGAATGGGGTTTGTCAATGAGTATTCACAAAGCGCATGTGTGTACATGTGCATGTATACATGTTTGTGTTGGATACCCTTCAAACACATAGACACGCCTTAGCCCCAAGGATACAAGCGAAGCCTCTCATTATGCACTCATTTTGATTCTGCCGATTTCAGAATGCACAGAATGCATGAGGATGAGCCACTGGCTAGTCGTAACAGATTAGCCTCCTGCACAGCCAGCAGGAGTTAACAAGGTGTTGTTCTACATATAGTTGTTTCAGCCAGACAGGATCCTGCAAAATACCAATACATCAAGGACTTTACAAGCAATTTTCTCTCCTCCAAACTATCCGTTTTATCTGTCATCGAGTTTTGTTGCAGTTAAAACTCACGGATTAATGGTGAGTCCTCAGGACTTTTGGGGAGTATGACGCTGCAGGCAGCAATTTCTCTCTGCTAGATTCTCTTTTAAGCCTTGTATTAAGCTCCATAGTAAATATTCATTTATCTAAACTCCTGTTCCAAGTCACTTACATGCAAAAAAAACATACACACACATAGAGCTGTGCTGGAAAGTAGCCACTTACTCTTTCACCAGAGCTCTGCTCACACAGTGAACATGGCATGCTGCTAACAGACAGAGGATGGGCCTGGGAGGTCCCATGCAGACAGGTGTTAGACATCAGCCAGAGGGGAAAAGTGTGGGAGGGTCAGGAAAGGAGGGAGATATGAAAAGGGAGATAGGGAGAGTGAGAGACATAGAAGCAGAGAGAGAGAGTGATGACAGCACGATGTGGAGACCACACAGAATAGAAACTGGTTCGGTCAAATCTTTAGTAAGAGGTGTCATGGTACAATCAAACAAACACTGGGAGGGACAAAAACAAGATTCTTTGTACAATCTTGAGCAGATTCAGTGCACTTCTGACAAGCCTGTCTATAAGAGTGCAACAACATGGACTGCAGTAATCAGTGTTGTTTGGTTAACTAGAGACGAAGCTGGGTATCCTGGTTTTCATAAAGCTGGCAAAGTTCAGCCTCAAATTTGACTTTTTTTGGATGCATTAACAATATACAGCACTTATGCCTCCTTCAGACATCCACTAATGTCTTTCAGTCTGACTTAATGTGAAAGTATCTGTTTCATGTATGATTGTGCGTCATAAACACGTTTAAAAGTTAATGCTGCAGCCTTACTAGATAAGAATAAGAAACATTAGAAATAGCCACAGATTTCTTTTAAAACCGGCCCAGTCTGAGTGCCTGCCATTACAACAGACAGGAATGTGCTTTTTAACAATTTTAGCATTTTAGCACAAACACTAGAGCACAGATGGATGGTAGTTCTCATGCCTTGCAGACAGGCTTCCAAAAATCACCTAGTTTCCCTAATTGCCCCACAATGTTACATATATCACAGACTGAGATGTTAATAAGATTATTAAAGATTGAATCAGAAACTAACAGCACTGTGTTTTTCATGCAGTGAGTGAACCTTTATAAGCTGCTGTTCACTGGCTGTCTGTTCCACTGGACCAGGCGTATAGCAGTTATCGGTTAAGAATAAAACCATAGCTCCCAAATTTAAAAAAAACAAACCCCAACCTAATGCATATTTACCAAACCCAGAGTGAGCGCTGCTTTCAAAAAAGTGGGGCCAGTTTTTTCCTTATTATTATATTATTGCTGTCTTTTGAGGTGAGTTGGGTTGTGAACTTTCTGCCATTGTTACCACAAAGTTTTTGATTAAGAGTCACCAGTCAACAACCCTCTGGCAACTTCTTGAGAATAACCTGTATTTCTTTACTGTTTGGCGTGTGGTTGCTAGGGATGGGTATCGTTTAGGTTTTATCCGATACCGGTGCCAAACCGGTACTTTTGAAACGGTGCCGGTGCTTAAACGGTGCTCAAACCAGTGCTTAAAGAATGGAGAACACAAAATTGGTCCAAAAACCTCTCATGTTCAGCTGTTTTTTTGTAAAAAGATAACAATGTTAGCCTTTTCTGCAGCTATGGGGCATATATGGTATCACTCTTGGCTGGAAGCAGTGCTTAATCGATGGAAAAAACACCAATTTTGTCTAAAAACCTCTCATGTTTAACTGTTTTCCACTTTTTCTTTGGTCATTTTAGCCTTTTTGTCCAGGGTGAAGGGAGCATCTGCCATCAAACAAGAAGACAGCCGCATGTAACTACGACGGTGTTTGCTAGTTCACCTTACATGCATTAATGTAATAACGTGGTTAGCCTACTCAACGTAAATTACACACGAACAACATTAAGCTACTCACGCAGAGAAGAACGGCTGCTGCTGCATCATCATCATTTCTGCTACACTGGCAGGGCGGGGCCAGGACTCTCCTCTTCGGGTTTTTGGGGGATGTTGCTAACTCCGGGTCTGATAACAGGCACCACACCCGCAGTAGATGCACTCGGTGTGAGGTCTCGCAGCAAGCTATCAAATACGGCGCATTTCTCGGCTTTTAAAAAAACGCTATGCGTCGCCAGGTGTTTCATCGGATTCGAGGTGTTGCCTCCTTTGACAGTATCACAGTATCAGCTTAAAGCACTTGTTGCTGCTGAGTTTGCATCTTTTGCTGTGAAGTACAGCCAGACTTTGACCGCTTTGCCTTGGGCATTTTTAATCTGTAGCTCTGCTCTAAAAGAACGTACGTACCTGGACCCGCCTACTATCCTCGGAAACGTAAAATGATTGGCTAGAATCTAAAGTGTATCACAGCTCAGGGAAAAAAAGCACCGAAATAAAGCACCGAAATGTGCGCTGCTTTTCGGTCTGGTTACTACAGTTTATGACAGAACCGATACCGGTACCCATCCCTAGTGGTTGCTGGGGGTTGCTGGGTGAAATTAGTCTCAAAGAGAGTGCTTTTGACTGCTTTGCTAACAGTTTCACATGGAGGTTTTTGTTCCATATACAACTTTGGGAACAATTTCACCTGCAGACTACAAGCAACCTCCCACAAACGCTCTCCAATGAGTCAGAAAATATAAATTTAGGTGTGTGTATATGGGGCTTAGCAGTTGATTTCACAGTGACAGGAACCATTCACAAATGATCAGGGAATTTCCCTAGCAACTGGTGGTTGCCAAGCACTTGCCAACCAGTCTCTAGGCCTGTGTGACTGGGACCTAATGTCATGATCCTGGGTCCTTTTGTGTTTTCTCTTCGATTTTGGTTCTGTTCTTCCTCTGTTTAGTGTTTACTCTGTTCTGCCCGTGTGTTCCTGTATCTAGTCCGCGTTTCTTAGTTTGTGTCCTTTCATGTGTAAGTTCCTGTTTTATTGTGAAGGTCTGCGTCTTATGTGAGTGTTTTCAGTTTGCCTCCCTAGTCTCGTCGTGTTAATTACTCCCAGCTGTGTTTCCCACCTGTGTGTAATCTCCCTGTGTTCTCTGAGTGTATTTAAGTTGTGTTTTCTGTCTTAGTTGCTGGTTCGTCTGTGTTGTTTCCCCTCGTCTCCCCGTATGTATTTCCTCGGACCTCCCTGCATCTTCGTTTCTGGTTTGTGTTGTTAGTTTCCCCAGTTTAGGTTTCCGGTTTCATGTTCACCCACCATTGCTGTTTGTACCCACTCCTGTAAATAAATACTCACCTGCACCAGAGCTGCCGCCTTTTGGGTCCTTTCTCCAACTCCACACGGCTTGCCCCGGCAAACCGTGACACCTAAATTGTTTCAATATTGCCTTTTTATTAAAATCTATAAAATATAACACAACCATTAGGGTAATTTTTGCATATTTTGCTTCTTTAGCGTCATGGAGCAATATTGGTTAACACTTCGCCCTAGACCCCAAAAACAAAAGCAATTAATCAGTTAAATCTAAAAAGTATTATGAGAAAGAAGTGGAAGGTAAAACTATTCAGCCAGCCTTTCAGACTGTTTCCTCTGTATTTGTTGACTATGTTTTAAAATTAATTTGAATTAATTTGAAGCGTCATGAAGGGATGCAACCAGAACTACTTTCCATGTATTAAAGTTTCCTTTTAGCTGTCTGTCAAACGTGAGAACTAGTTGTGTTTCCTGTGTCGTATATGCTACCATTACCAAATTCAATTAAGAATATTTAGAGAAAATCTTGCGTGCATATCTTAATGTTTGACATAGCATATACTCAGTCTTGCGTGACCACACCCGTGCTCATGGCGACAGACAGACCGCAACATAAACGGTGCGTAATGGAAAGTTTTAGTCTCTTAGCAAGCACATCTGTCTATTTACGCCCATGTTTCACTTTACGTTGCGCTGAAATCTACCTGGATGACTCACTCGGGGGTTGCTCAGCTGCTGATTTGTTTACAATACCATGAGGTGGCAAAATTACACACATTTGTCTCCTCAGATACTGCTGTTAAAAATACTCTGCTAAAGGTTTGAGCACTAAGATTCAACTTCTTTACTCAAGTAGAAGTGTTGAAGTACAGGCTCTGGAGTGTAATCAAGCTTTGGAGGACATTGCTACCAGCTCACTGAATCTAATGCCATAATAGTATCATACAAAAATAATATTAATATAAGGGAATACACAATTTATTTAAACTTAAATACCAATTCTAATGAATATACTCACCTTGAACATAATGTTATGAAGGACACAAGTAAAGGCAACCAAAGGAAATCGAATAAATGACTCTACTTGCTGTTGCATTTATTGTAGATGGATGATTTTGCTTCTTCAAGTAAGTATAGCCAGGGGTTAAAGTGGGAGTTGGCAGGTGACGTTGGTTGAAGTGGTAGAGCGTGGGAAAATGAAAAACTTAGAAATACATTTTGTGTACATTTTGTGATCAGCTGACCTGTGCTGGTGTTTTATGTTGTGATCGGCCAAATGAATTATTAAGATATAAGCAGATCTTATAAGAGCCATCGTCGCTGATTCTCCAGCTTTGACAGCATAGATCTAGTATAAAGGCAGAATTCAGTGAGTTAATCTAATCAAAAACATCACCTTAAATTTAATTTGATTTGTGCAACCTTGATGTAACATAACACTGTCCATGAACATCACAGCTGCTCCGCACATTCGATTCAGTTCAGTTCAATTTTATTCATGCAGCGCCAAATTACAACAACAGTTGTCTCAAGGCGCTTTATATTGTAAGTGCCACAATAATATATTACTGTAAACTTCACCGCAATCCTGAAAACTAACCAGTTTAGCCTGCTCTCTCCCTATGCAGCCTTTGAATAATAACAAGTCAGTATACTTCAGTTTCTTTGAAGTATACTGACTAAGTTTTTTTTCCCCTTCTTGATTTCTTACTCTTTTTCATATTTGTCACATTTAAATGTTTCAATTCATTAAAAGTAAAGATAAATGATGATTTCATTTATTGAAGGAAAAAAAGCTGTCCACACCTACATGGCCCTATGTGAAAAAGTAATTTCCCCATAAAGCTAATAACTAGTTGTGCCACCCTTGGCAGCAAGAACAGCATTTAAGCATATGTGATAAGTGGCAATAAGTCTTTTGCATCACGGTGGGGGGATTTTGGCCCACTTCTTTGCACAGTTGTTTTAATTCCATCACATTAGAGGGTTTTCAACTATACAGACGTGAATTTATTGGTGTGTTTCGAATCATTATCCTGCAGCATAAGCAAAGTGCACTTAAACTTTAGAGCATAAACTGATGGATATTCTCCTTCAAGATTTACTGGAAGAGTTCATAGTTCCATCATTAATGGCAAGTCATTCAGGTCCATGTCTGACGGTGGGTATGATGTTCTTTTTATGAAATGCTGTGTTAGTTTCACACCAGACCGAAATAGTGCGAAAAGTTCAAATTTTGAGTTTGCCAGTCCACAGACAAGACGGACCTCCAAATATTTACCCAAATTTTTGTGCCTTTTTCTTTGTTCTTCTTATCCATAAATCATTAACACTAACTGTGAGTGCTGTTCACCACTGTTCCACGTTTTCTCCATTTATAGATAATGGCGCTCACCGCGTTTCACTGGAGTTCCAAAGCCTTCGAAATGACTTTGTAACCTTTTCTCAGCTGTTCTTGAGTTTCTTTAGATCACTGGATTTTAGTCTAGTTAACTCAAATATAGTGAACACATATGTAACAAAGCAAAAATCAGAAAAGGGACAAATACATCTTCCCAACGGTGCATGTGTTTGTATTGATATTACAAATATTCATATTGGAAGATGGATCAAGTCAGAGAATTTTTTTAATCCTAAACCACTCTTTGCCATTTTGATTAGATAATACACGTTCCCCAACTGGACGAGTAACAGCATGAGTGAAACTCTGCATAAATGGTGTTTGAGTTTTACTCTAACAATAAAGCTACAATATGATCTAACTCAAGCCTGAAACTGCTGGTTTTCTGTTAAAGCTATTGAGAGAAGACACAAAGTGATGAAACTCCACGTTTTCCTTTCTTTTGAATGCTTTGTAACTCCCCATTGCCTTTATTTCCTCCCTCTGACCCTGTCCTTGAACTCTTCTTTGTCTCAGTGTCTGTTCCACTATAAACTTGCCCTTCCTTACTTTGCTTCTCACATGCTCCTTTATGTGTGTAATTCTCTAGATATCTTATTGCCCATATGCATCCCGCCCTCCAATATTGCTGCCTCTCCCTATCCCTTGATGTATCTGATTCCTTCCTCTCCATCCTTCTGTCTTCATCGCTGTCTGTGGCCAGACAGGCATTCTTGCCTCTGGCCCTCCTCATGTCTCTGTGCTGCTGTGGGATTTTTAGATGCTCACCAGGAAGGGGGAGTTATTACCAGAGCCGAGCCAAAAGATTAAACACTTGTCACGAGAAGATTGTTGAATGTCAAGGTCATAAAAACTAGGGTTCTGGAAAACATGTTAATCATTGTGTTCATCCTGACTTCAAGGCTTGGAGGATCAGCCTCCCACGTCCACTGGTCCAGTGCAGGGAGAGGGTGGGTTGATTGGGGATGGGCCCATTATGTGGAGAGAAAGAAAGGGGGTGAAAAATGGAGAGAATGGCTTTCACTAACAAAACTGTGATGCTCTGACTGAGGTTTTGAGTGACTTCCAAAAAACTGTCATGTCTTGAACTCGGCTGGAATCGAACAACCAACATTTTTAGTAAGATTATAGAAAGTAGTTGAGCAGTTTGGTCAGAAACAAAGTTATAAAACTTGCTTAATACATCTCACCGACAGCTGAGAGAGTGAGTGAGCCAAGATTTTAAATCTTATTGAACAAATTCAAAGCTGTCTGGTACTTGTCTCCTCAGCGGCTGTGGTCTGAGAACACTTCGGCTTCATATTTTGCTCTCAGAAGAAGGTCCAGCAGAGTTTGGCGATTGTACATTAAGAGAGAGTTGACTCTACACTGGCGCCACTGTGACTTAAGTGTTTGCTTAGATGATCACATATTACTAATTGCTAAATGAACTTAAGTGACAGAGTCGAGGCCACTCTCCCTCCCATTGATCGCTGGTCGGTGCCCATATACGCCATCATCCATTTGATTAAACCACTTCCACTCCTTTTAGTTCGTCCCAGCAATCACTTCATGTTTCTCAGGGGTTTTTGGCACTGTGTGCTGGTACCCGTGATCGGCCATCAGCTCAAAGACCTCCTGGCAAACTTCTCGTTTCGGGCTGCTACCAATACTACCATCAGCCACTAAACACAAAAACATCTGCATCTCATGACGTCTGGTGATGTCATATTTTCATATCAACTCAGCTTACTAGGAGCAGGTACTGAAAAAGTTTCACCTAATGGAAACCGAGTGGAGTCAAGCCAGCCTAGAAGGTATAAGTGGAGGAGGGCTGCTGGTGTTCATGCTTTGTATCACAGGCGAATCACTCACGTTGTTCATTAATAAACAGTTTTGTTGCATGCTGACATTAATCTGATATTTTCATTGACAGTGGAATAAATTTTAGCCCTGTTTGTACAAACAAGCTTCGATTTGCTGCTTTTGCTTCCAAATTACTGCTGGAATGAAAGTATTGTTTATATTTTAGGTTCCTTTCACGAACGCCACAATGATTCAGTCTTTCTATTATGATGAATCAGTGTTCGACTTACTGTAAGACATCATGTGACAACAGTGGAACGGTTGACGTCGCACTGCAGCCACGTCTTTGCTTTGTCTCAGGTTTACCCGTAAATAAAACATGACTGTGGAACAAATGTTGTCAAGAGATGAAATTGAATGTGTTGCTGCACGAAGTTTCGGCAACAAAGACTTTCAGGTCCAACAGTATAGGAAGAGCCCTGGGATTCTTGGAACTGTTGTTCAGTATTTTGGTCGCCCTTAAATGCCCCGGGGCTTTGTTGCATTGTGGGAAGCTGTGACTTAAAGTCAACATAAGTATGTTATTGCGCCTATATTCTGCCGGATACACTGTCAGCTTTTATTTGTATGTATTTGTATTTGTATCCTCTTGACACAACACTTTGACATCTACTTCTCTTGAGTAGTTTAATAAAAGTGTAAAAGTGAAGCCATATGCGGACACAAAGCCCAGTTATTCCAGTTCCAAGAAAAATTCATTCCACAGGAAATGCTAATAGAAATCCTGTTGTCCTTGTGTTTGGTGAATATAAAAAAGTCAATCACTTTAAGGCTTCTGAAGCAGAACCAGTATATATATTATTTTATCCCATAACAAAACATTTATGTATGCTCTGACTTCAGCAAGAGTTGGAAAGAAGAAAGACCCTCTCCAGTTAGAGTCTATGGATTTTATCAGAAAATGGTTGCGTAATTTTCCCCAAAGACGAGAAGATAATGGTCTGACCCTGTGCTTTGCACCTGCAAAGATGCACTATAGTGCTCAGATCTGCTTGCTGTTAGGCACAGAAACAGTCATGTACTCAGGAAGTTACCTCTGGCTTTTAACTGTGAGAGTAAAGATGAACACTGGGTCAAATTCCAGGAGCAAAAAAATAAAAAAAATGGAGAGACAGATAAATGAGAGACAGACGGAGAGAAACAGAAACCCAGAAAGCACGAAACAGCAGGATGAAGATGCTGGCTCTTTGCCAGTTTGTTCCCTTTAGTTCCAACACCATGGCTCCCCTCTTCCCTGATATTCTCAAGATGCCCTCGGCAGACATACAGAAGCTTTTATTTTACAACAGCTGATGGCAAAAACAGCTGTGCAAAATAGAGTATATTCATAAAGAATCATTTAGGTGCTGTCCTTTGGATGGTTGCTTATCAATTACCATCCCCTACTGCCGTTGTCATTTACAGTCCTCTAACACTGCAGGCAAATGTAACTGAAATGTTTGCAGAAAGCCCAAAGCTGTGGTTTATTTAAGATGTTTTTTGAACTACTGAGCCAAATGTTCAGCTGATTGCCAGCATGCCTCTCTATGGCTGCCAGTACCATTTAAATGAACGCTCGGTCTTTTGATAGCTACTCATTTGCAGAGGAATACATTTTAAAGTTGTATGTGCTGTTACCTGTGCATAGTTAAACCCTTACATATTTTATTGTTGGACATAGTAAACCGATCGAGTGAATTCAAGTTCATGTCGAGACCTCATACTTTGTTTTTCCACGCTGTAGCATTTGCCAGCTCCACATTTTGCACACCAAATGTTATTTTGTTCTCCATATCTCGCATCGTTTGTCATCCCTGCGACGAGTAAAGTACTTTAGCAGGTTATGTGTGCCTGCATGTGTGACACTACCTGTCTCGTTCCCCCCGTGTCCTGTGGCTAAAGCAGCAAAGTTTGGTGGTTGAAGTATGTCTGATTTACAGCAGGTGCTATTGTTGTCCATGTAAATGTCTTTTTAACATAAAGACCAGGGGGCGGTGAGGAACAAGGGTGCAGAACAGTACGCCACACAGGCTTAAAAAATGGCAGCATCATAGTAAATGGAAAACTGAACTATCATTAAACTCCTCTAATATAGTTTGGTTTTTGTTTCTGTTGGTGGTGGCGGTTAAAATATATATTTTAAGTTAAACAATTAAATTCACTTGAGAAAATGATGGCTCTAAGGTTAAATGGCTTTATGCAGACAATTTGAATTACAAATTGGCAAAACTAATGCTTAGTTAAGACAACTTAAAAGGTAAAGGTCACATCTGGTATCAAGAATCACCAGATACAACCTGACAAACCAGGAGAGTGACAGAAAAAAGTGTGACAAACTGGGAACAAGTAATAAACAATTAATAAATAAGATAATATGGTTACACTGGTAAGATAAGTGTGAGACAGCAGTTTTAAGAGAAAGCTTTTAGCATGATGATAATCTTAAATTGGCAGCAACTGAAATCAGGAAAAGCACAAATGCCACAGAGAAAACAGAAAGAAGAAGTCAGCTGATCGAGGGTGAAATAACTCATAACAATGCTTCGGCTGAAATATGGAAGAAATCCACACTTTTAATGCGTAAGAGAGTCCAAACATTCTTTTAATTTTGGTGACTGCTGCACGTTTGCTGTGCCAAAAAATAGGAGTTTTAACGTGCTTCCAAGAAAAGACTCAGCCTTCCGAGAACCTTTGGGGAGTGTAATTTAATTGTTATTTTAACGCTGCATGACATCATTTTACGTGACAACAACTCGTGGCAGGTTGTTGTATCGGTTTCACATGGCAGCTAATCGAAACTGTGACACGTGATTTTCCTTCTGTAGCTGAAACATCGTGAATGGAAGCAGTGTAAGGATTATTTCGAAGCGTTATGTTATCGGCGAGTGTGTCGCTGTGAGGAGAAAAGTTCAAACTCTCTTACAACAGTGAGTTGTGACAAAAAGACTTTCATTTCAAACTTTCTCCAAAAAGCAAAACTCGTTTAGACTGAACACGAACTAGTCCAATTTTTTAAACACTGATAACATTTTTAGAGGAAATAAATATATCTTCAACATTTGGATGTGTGTTAAAGGAGAGAGCACGTTGACCTGGCGGTCATCCTGCCTGATAATTATTTCCAGTGGTTGACAGCAGGAGGAACTGTGCTCCACTGGGTTGATGAAAGACACAGAAAAGCTGTTTACCTTTCTCTGTTTTGCGCTCGGCCTCTTTTCTCTCCTCCTCCCTCTATCTCTGCCGCTGTCAGTCTCTCTTTCTCACCCCCTCATAATCTATGGCCGCTGTCATCGCTCTGAGAGAGCGGCGTGTGTTTGTTTGACACGCTGCTCCTGCATATCTTTTAACAAGGACATGTCACTAATAACTAATGTATCACACAGACAGGAAGACACCCTCGCTAACTGTAAACTAACCCCGGAGTGATGGCAGGCGATGCCTTCTTGTTTCACACGAGTGTGTAATGCTGTAAACTGTAGTCTGATCATTAGATCATCTTGTGGACTAGCAAAAAAAAGAAGTGTTACAAAGTCAGTACCAGTAACTGCGTGGCTGGTTTCCACTGTCTTTGGCTACATATGTGGTCTCTAAAGTCTTTTTCCCTTCCTGTTGCCCAATGATTAGTTTTCTAGGTCACAACCCGGCAGCTGTGTGACTAATGTCATCTTTTCCACTTGCTTTCATCAACTTTGGCAGTCTGGTTTGACCAGGTAGTGCCATGTGGTGCGTGGAACCCCAGCATGTGAAAGTGATGGATGACTCAAGAGAAAATGGTCTTGATTTACAAAGCTGGCCAATCAGCTTATTGTGAAAAAAGGGAAGCTCCTTATATTGATGGATGAATCAAAAAAGAATATTGAACTACGGTTTTGTTTATCCACCAGTGTATTAATACAGCATGTGTAGTGTCTGGAAATATGAACCATACAGGGTCTGTCCTTTCTCTGGTTTGTGGTTTAACAGTTTTGGAATGCCTCTGTCATTACTTGGCCACAGGACTGTCTCCTTCTAGCTTTGCTGCTCTTCAAGGTACAACATTTTACTTTTTATCACTGCTGCAATGATCTTCCTTCTCTAGTGTTTGATGTAGGGTGTTAGCACCTAAATCCTAAATCTAGGATTCTTTTTTCCAGGCTCAATGTGGGCGATGTTTTTAAACTCCAGTGTAAAACGCAGTAGTGCTTACACAGAATCGTAAAACAAACAGTTTAGGGAGGAGATGTAAATCCTGCTCAACGTTCAGGAGAAACACCAGCTTGTGTGTTTGTTTTTCTGTGTATTTGTGCGAGAAGGTCAGAAGGATAGTCAGGCCGATTCTGATGCAGTGCCGAAGTAATTCTGTAAGTCAGAGGTGTTCTGCTCTGACCTGTGTGCTCATGCTCTGCAGTGTTTACGCTCCACCAGCATTAAACATAAGCCACATATTTTTAACATGAGGATCCTTCACCATAGGCCTTGCAAATAGTGAGCGGCACATCAGCCTGGATCAATCAGCTCACTGCCTGTTTGGTCCGGCTCCATGTGTGCAGGGTGTGGGTGTTTAAGTGTGTGTATGGTTGTGTTTATTGAAGCTAAAATACAATACAAAACCAGTAGGTATGTTTTATAAAACTATAGCTGTTTCCATCATCCGTGATTACTTGATTGTTTTACTGATCAGCTGCCAAACGGACTTTTTGGCAGTGTTTGAATAAGTATTAACAGAAGACGTCGTAACAATAGCACAGCGTAAAAGTATTGGATGCTTGTTAAACGCTGCATTAAAAGATTTACACAAGTAAAGGGCGTGGATCTACTTTCAAAAGCTAACAATCACAAAACAAGAGTATATGAAAAGCTTTGTCTAACCGCAGGAAAGCTGTAGCGTTAATATTTGAGTAAAGAGCAAAACTGCACCGAATACAGTACTCGAGTACTGCATCATTACCTTTTACAAAGCCAACAGCAGAAACATGTTTAAAGAACATTAAAAGTCAAGGACTTTAACATTCTTAGCTTGTGGGAAAATACCTGAAGAGTGATTTAAACTCTTTTAGCTGAGCTGATATTCCTAATGGGAACAGAGCCAGTGACATTTTGATATTTTTCAGCTGTTTGAAAGGTGGACGCTGGTCTGTTCAGACGCAACACTGACCTCTGCTGGTTATAAGTGCTACACTGCAAGGATTACAGCAAAACTGGTTTTTGCAAGAAAACTGTAAAATATCACGGAAAAAAATCAGGTTTCTTTTTTGTTGTTGTTTTGTGAAGATTATCATATATCACTAATTGCTTTTTCTAACTTCCTCGTTTCTTTAATCTCCTTTCAAAAGGCTCCGCCTCCCACACCAAAGCAGTAAAACATGTTAAGTTAAATATTTATAACACTAATAAACTTGTGTTCCAGCACTAAGCAAGCAAAGTGAAACACCGACACAAGTTTAAAAAATAACAGTAATGCTGTCACACCAGCTTCCACTGACCTCTGTGACCTGCTGGGTGTTTGTCTGGAAGGAAGTGGGTGTATTCACACACAACGCGACGCTGTGCAAACGATCCATGAAAACAGCATTATGTGCATGTACACATACAGATGCATGGCACTATTTTCAGTGCATAGGTTCACTATGTAACGAGTAACACTGGATGAGGTGTTAAATGCCTCACATTCCAGTGTACGGAAAACGCAAGCTCTTAAAGTTAAACATGGTGAGTGTGTGTACACGGCATGAGATAAGGTTAGGTAATGATAAATTGTGTATGTCGGTAAAAAAAGGGTGGCAGGTTTGCGGGGCTGTCTAAATAAACGAAACCGCTTGTTAAGCATGTTTACATTCCTGATTGCTCTGAATGGCTTTTATGCCCATCTTGTCCCTTTGCAGGGCACTTAAACACATACTCCTTTTGAGTCGGAGGTTTGCCTTTAAGATTACTTTTCCTTTGATTTGGTTTGATCTGAAAAACGATAGCTCCAGATGTATTTATGAAAATGTCAACGCGTATTATATCTGACTAAAATAACATTTGCACAAGTATTTAGTGTGTTTTTTGTGTGTCTTTTGCAGAGCTGTAGTTCACGGAGTCCAGATGGCAGGCATGAGGGGCCCGACCTGCATTGGAGTCTGGCTCTAGAGTCCACAGGGGCTCACACTTCAACTGGACACATTCCACAGGTACCCTTAAACACTCACCAAGAGTAACACGTAAAAAGCAAGACATACTTGAGCAGGACCAAAGAAGTGCTCAGTGAATCAGAGCAAAAGAGTCAAACTAAGAACAGAACTAATGCCCCCTTAATGACAACGTCAATGATTCTGAATCTTAGATGTCACAAATGCACAGTAAAGGTAAAGTGTTACATTTTCCAAGTGGATTGCTCACTTAGAAACTATTTATCAATCCTTTCATACATTTTTCAGTGCATTTCAATTAGAAAATGTGTGAAACTTTTCACTTTAGACATTCATGTGACATTATCTCAATTGCGTGTTTGTGTTTGGTTTAGGACGTGTGCCCATGAGGTCGTCATCACTGGTCCTGCTCCTCCTGATCGGCGTCCAGGCTGTACTGAACATGGGAGGTGGATTGGCCCGGAGTGCCGGGGCACCCAACCACAAAGTAGGACAGCAGACGGCAGCCAATCACAGAGCAAGACAACAGCACACAGTAGCCAGGGACCATCTTACTGAAGAACACACTTCAAAGCAGCATCATAGGACCAGCCACCACAGGACCAAGAGGCCTCATCGGGCAGCTTTAAATGCAAAGGATAGGAGCCCTCTTGTTGGGCACTCTACGTTGGATTCCCTCCCTGACCCCTCCATCCCAGTGGTGGATCCCAAGCTCTTCTCCAAGAGACGTTACCGTTTCTCACCTCGTGTCGTCTTCAGTGAGGTTCCACCATCACATGATGCCCTAGAAGGTGAGGGCTATGAAATTGATGGAGTTAGAGGGGTGAGGGTAAGGCGCCGAGCAGGATCACGCACCATGCACCGAGGAGAGTACTCGGTATGTGACAGCATGAATACCTGGGTGAGCAACCTGACAAAAGCCACAGACATGTACGGAAATGAAGTGGAAGTGCTGCCCAATGTTACAATCAACAATGTGGTGAAGAAACAGTACTTCTATGAGACCACCTGTCGATCCCCTACTCAAAGGGGTTCTGGAAACGCAAATGGAGGGAAGCCGGGGGGTTGGGGTGGAAAACAAGGTTCCAAATCAGGCAACTCGGGCTGTCTCGGCATCGACAGTCGCCACTGGAACTCCTACTGCACCAACTCACATATTTTTGTAAGTGCCCTCACCACCTTCAATGAACAGACAGCCTGGCGTTACATCCGCATCAATGCCGCCTGTGTGTGCGTCCTCAGCCGGAAGTCTTGGGGAGGAAGACGGGGGCACTGACTGAGGCGGACGCCCGACCACCAGACTATGAACCGAGCACAAACATTTCTCATTAACAGCCACTGCAGCTTTATTGCCAATACTGTAATCCTTTCCCACACATCCAGACAAACACCCCCACTGACCAAAGCATCCAAACAACACACGTACTTAATGCAAACACACACATCCACACACTCGAACATCTGTCCAGCCCCTCGGCCCCCCGACCCTACCTCAGTCAAAGAAGTCCTGGTTGTTTTAAATTATGAGGACTGCATGTCATATTTATGGTTTATACAGTCAAATATAAAATTATATACCGTATGTGTATATATACAAAATGAATTCAAGCTTTTAATGTTGATGTTATTGTTGTTTTTGTGTTGTTCATGCTGTTATTTATTAAACACCTCAGTACTTGCCCGGTTTGTTGTGTCTGTTTGAGATCATGCTGACCGTCACACATCTGCAGGTCTGATCAACTCTGGTTGTTTTAACGTCTTTTAGCTCTTTGCTTTACAACTTTAGTTTCATTGTCTTCTGTAAACCATTACAAAATCCAACCAGCCGTTATAAACAGGTTCGATAAACTTTAGCGTTTAGCTCATGATAAATCCAAAAGCAGTAACCTTCGGGGAAACAAACAAGACACTAAACTTTATTTGATGTACTTGTGTTTTCTTTCTTTATAATCTTTGCTTATATTAAATATTGTAAGCATATTCACATATACAGTACCAGTTAAAGTGGGGACGAGAAATCTCAACATGTGCAGTAACACGGGGTTTCTAACAGTCATTGTCTTCTTTAAATGATTCCCACGTGCAAAAGCTAAAAGTCACAAGCCCAGACACTGAGTCACCTTAAATATTTTCCAAATATTGTTACCACATAATTATTATTATTATTCTATTTTCTTTTTTGTTCTTTTTTTTTAATTCCCAAATTTCTGGTGACTCATGTCTCTGCATTAAGATATTCCAGCACCCAAAAGCAGAGGAGGCAGTAGAAAGACTTGTATGTGAACATCGATGCCTGAAGGAATGTGATTCATTCCATGCAGGCACGAGAGACGTGCTTTGCATTTTATACACACAGATTTATTAGCTGTGATGTTCCCAGTGTTCCCAGCAGTAGTGGTGACTTCTCGCCAGCTTGGCATACCGGTGTAAACACTACGGGAAGTCTCTGTGCATTTGTACTTGGAAGGAATGAATATTGCATAGAGACAGGTTCACAACTAAAGAAAGAATAGCAAACTGTATCTTAGCAAGGTACTAGGGCCACAATGAGTCACTACAACAGCTTTAATGTTTCTGATCTTAGAAAGTTTGGACACTGGTGGGAAAACATGCACATTTTTTCATGAGATAAGCTAAATGCAAGCATTTTTTTCACATGTAAATGCAACATCTAATACATTATTTTTCAATACCTTGTTTGGCCTTAATCAGATTATTAGGACTTGTGCTGCAAGTCAACTAATGCTTCTATAGCATGATCAATTTCAAACGTTTTGATACTCAGCAAGTGTGGCTGTGGAAATGTGAAGCTTACAAAGCCATGAAAGACTCTGTAATCATATCAAGTCAAACATGAACACCTCCGAGGTAAAATATCAATCATCTGAAATGTCAGGAAATGGCAATCAAGGGGAACTGAGGGGGAAAAGAACTAATGTGAAACATGTCTGCTAGGCTGGAAGGTTGCACAAAAACCTCATTGTGACTATAAAGAAAGTAGCTTAAGGAAGTAGCCTTGACTTGTTTACAGCAAAGGTGTAACCCTCCAACCTCATCAAAAGTTCAACTCGAAATCTATTGATAAAACAATTCAGCTTTGGAGGAATGTTTGGTCAAAGAGATGAGATGCATTTGATGGTTAAACATAGACTAGAAATGTGCTTTTGATTATGTGACATAGGTGCTGATACAACAGATCAATGTTTCAAGCAGCCAAGAATCCACTATAGGTTGTCCTCACCGTTCTCTCCCACACAACAATGACTGTCCGGCTGCATTTTCAGTTTTCTATGGGGCACAATTAGTCTTGACTGAAGCTGTTGACTAAGGGATACGAAGTATTGATTATATTTGAGCTAAAGGCCCCTTGTGATGCATGAACTCCAGTCACCATTTTGCATATTCCTGTGTTGTTTCTTTTTTATTTAGGAAAATATATTTATCACATTCCCTCTCTACAAGACATGTAATCATAACAATAATTCATGGGCAACAGTGAGACTTTGTCATTTGACTTGATGTTGTGTTTTGATAAGATCTGTGACATGCTAATTAAATACACTAACCACAACACACCACCTATCACTGAAATATGAGGTCTTACTGAGGGCAAAGTCCTACGGAGCCCCGCAAGGGACATGGGAGAAAAAAAGATTAAGACGCACTTTTGCGAGATCTCGCAAAAGTTCATCGTAATTTTTTTCTCCCGTGTCCCTTGCGGGGCTCCGTAAAGTCCCGGACTTGGCCCATGCACTCGCGCATTCATCGCTAAAGCCTCTATTTAGGTGAGAATCTGCTACCCTCTTGTGGTCACATAGAGAACTGTACTTAACACTCAGATGAATAGCAGAGAACTTCTCTCACATAACTCTATTTCTTCCAAACAGCAGTTGAATTCTGCACCTCTTTTCACATCCTTGCCAGATACCTGGCTGCACTCTCACCTGCACTAACCCTGCGGGTTCACAGGTGCTTTTGAGCTCTGATCGTGTTGCCAGGAAACCTCATCACAGCAAGGCTGTCTGATCAAAGGGGGTTTTTTATGTTAAAATTGTGGCCTCAAAATACCTTTCACTTTGGAAAGAGCTGCTAACAGGCGGTCTGCTAACCCTGACATATTTTCCTTTGATTTTGCTGCAGTTGCTGTGAAGTTATACAAGACACTTGAAGCTTAAATCAGTGTCTCAAAGGAGAAGCAAAAAATCGCTTTTCTTTGATGAATCTTCTTTATGTGCACTTTTCTGAAATAGATTGACGTCATAGAGGTGAGCACGACTCAAAACAGTGACTCCATTACATTTCCATCACTGCACACATGCAATCAAAGAGTCTTTGAACGAAGCCCATTGTAGCATGCATTTGGCAGGGTGCAAACTGAGTGAAGCCACAGAAAATTCATTCTTGGTGTGACCAGCAGATGGCGCTACGCTGCCAGGGTTAGACAGTCTGTTTAAACGTGCCTACAAGTTTGGTGCTATGAGAGTGTTGAACATCTCTTCATTAATATGAAATATAAAATAAATTACAATTTTGCGTGAGGCTGCATTGATTTTACAGCTGGCAGGTCTCACGGAAAGGGCCAAGGCCTTCCTCCAGACCAGGATGAAACAATGGGCAAACATCTGCTCTTGATGATCCCACACATTCAAGAAACAAGAAACAAAAGTATGATCTGCTTACAACAGAACGCCAATAACAGTGATGACAACATGCTTCCAAAAAGACTCGACTTATACACGTCGCCTTCCAAGTAAAGTCAAACCTATCAGTCGCCTTGAAATACCAGAGCCATAATAGATCAACTCAATGATTGACCCATTAAGTATCTTGTTGAGCTATAAATGATCCAGCTGGTCATTTGTTATCTATTTTAGTGGAGGCTAAGACCTGCACATACTTTTCATGTTCACATGTTTGGAACTGCATAGCAACTGAGCCACTAACAGCCAACAACAGCGAACAAGCTGAGTGGTCTTATCAGCCTTTCCACTTTTGGAGCTGCTCTGAAAAGTGTCCAGTGTAAGCTTTGTTGTGGTTTCTTCATCTTCCACAGTTCCTCTAATGGGTCTCAGAACACAAATAGGGGTTTTTAACTGATTCAGTTTTGAGACAGATGCACAGGCGAATGACTGGAAACAGTTGCATGTTTTCTCTAAAATCTCTACCATGTCAGTTCTATCTGATTCTGCCTCCCCTTCAGCTTGGCAGACCACTTTGTTTCCAATATGAGGACATTTTTTGACCAGTGTCTGACTGCCACTGATAAAAAAAGACATAAATAATTTTCTTTGGCTGTTCTCCCTGCTTCCAATAGCTGTATGGAAAATATGTTGAATATGGTGCTCTGCAGTTATTACATGTCATCGATGACAAACATCCGACAGACGAGCTGCTCTTTCCATTTCATTACCTGCACATATAAGTCTGTTAATTATACAGTAATGGTTCTTTTCACCCAGTGATCCAGCTGCAATATAAAAATAAGAACACTAACAACCTGAACTGGTTACCTAACTTAGTAATTTCCATTATTATATATTATTTTGCTATGAATTATATCGTACGTAATACATTGTTTGAAAAGTGTCTTCACTTAATTATTTAAACAGATTTTAGTGACATCAATATGTTGACATATTTTATGTGAGTAGGAAGAAAATGAACTTGTATGAACTCATCCCACCAGGATTAGATTAAGCACCACAGGCAGCTAAGGATAGAAACTGTCTGTTAGCCCCCAGGCCATTCACTGAAATTTAGAAGTAGTAACTTAGCAACGAATAAATAATAAACGTGTCAATATATTATCAGACAATTATTTTTATTTTATGTTTTTTACCCATCTCTTTCTACACCAGGCCTAAACTGGTACATACTCTTTCTGGGTTTACAGGAAGTGTTTGCCTCAGTGATTGCTGATAGGAAATGGCCCAACACTATCGTGGCTGTTGCTGAAATCTTGAGTA
Organism: Copadichromis virginalis; assembly: GCF_057382275.1. NCBI lineage: Eukaryota > Metazoa > Chordata > Actinopteri > Cichliformes > Cichlidae > Copadichromis > Copadichromis virginalis. Next base: position 1,173,037 of record NC_140637.1, on the reverse strand, counting down.
AATCTTGTTATCTGTTGTGATTACAACAATAAACTGATGAAACATGCTTTTAAACTTACATACTTCCTTTGTTTACTTGCTTTTCCCCATACTTCATGTGTGCATAACAAAGCTTTTGATCAGCCTAAGGTGTTAAGAATAGGAATTAATGCAAACAACACAAAATTCATGTCATCACAAACATGTTTTAAGAACTGTTGAATTTATGAGTTTCAGCAAGTTTTTTTTCATCTTTTTCAAAATTATTTTTTGAAAGCACAGCGAGCTGAAAGAGAGGAAGGAATGTGCTTACACACCACTCTTTATCATTAGTTATTATTCACCTCTGGCTCTCTTCCACAGTGCATTCTTTCTCTTGTCTTCCTCCCATCACTCCCAACGGTCTTGGCAGATGGCTGACCCTCCCCGAACATGATTCTGGTGGGTCTTCCTGTTAGAAAGGAGTTTTTCCTTCCCACTGTCACCAAGTGTTCCATCAAAGGGGATCATTTGAATGTTGGGGTTTTGTCTCTGTCATTGTAGTGTCTTTACCTTACAATATAAAGTGCCTTGAGGCAACTCCCGATTTGATTTAAGACTGAATTGAAAGTTTGCGCTGAACATACATTTTGAGTAATGTAATTAATACCCATTTCTAATCACCAACCAGTTAATTTTTTTTATCTTTATCTGGGACTTTATTGTATATTTCACTTTCCACATTGAAGGTAGGCTGCCGTTATGCAGAATGCGATACATTTCAAACAAAAAACAGCAAATAAATATACAAAGCCAAAATAAACTTAAAAACATTACAATTTTATTAAAAAATAGTAGCCTAATTCCGTTTGTGGGAAACTGATGTCTCCGTTTACAGGCAAATAATAAAAAAAAAAAACGTCCCCATTGAGCAGTCTCAACCCCCCCTTCTGCCACCCTCTGCATTATTGAAAGGGGCGGTCTGGAAAGAGTCTAAGCGGATCCTGCAGTGTGTGTGTGTGTGTGTGTGTGTGTGTGTGTGTGTGTGTGTGTGTGTGTGTGGTAGAGAGAGAGAGAGGCTACCGTGACAGCGTCTCTTGATGCTGAAGCGCTGTCGCAGTGGGCTGAACCGCTGTTTCTTCTTTGTTCCGTCAGGGTAACCATCTGAGTATTTTACGGAGATAAACAGAATAAAGTGTCATTCAGTCGCAATGGGGAAGGTGGAGGGAGGAATGAAATGCGTGAAGTACCTGCTGTTCGTGTTCAACTTCACATTCTGGGTAAGTGGATGTTTTCGGTTCCGGTGCTGATGAGATGCAAGTTGCGCGTAAATAAACGACGAGCAAGTGCAGCAGTGCGGAATAGCAACTCTCACTCCGCGCGGCAGACTTTCGCGTCCACGTGGTGTTTTAGCGGTGATGCAAAGGCGCTTTGCGGTTTTCACCCACGAATATCTGCTTTGTTTAGTTGCTTTCCAGCACGGGTTTGGGCTGTTCTGCGTGGCGCTGAAAGGGTGACAGCTAGAGGTTTTTTAGTTTTGGCTCTCCGGTCTCAAATCAGATTTTCCACAGAGGAAAATCCCGCCCCCCTTCTTCTTCCCGGGGAAGCGTGTTTTTGAAAGGAAGACTGAATGAAAAGGCAGAGAGGGACACAGATTGAGACACAGCAGCGTGGAAAACAAGCTGAGCTCTTTGCGCTCTGTGCTGTATTTCCTCATTAACACAAACTGTCAACTGACTTGTAATCAAGAAAAGCTCTGCTCGCACTTCTGTTTTCTTTACAAGCAGCACTCAGAGATAAACTCATGCTACTCCAGACAGTCAGGTGGCTGCCAACGATGGATATACGTCGGTGTGTTATTTTGTCTTGTGCACATGCTTTCCACACGTGAATAAACCTCACAGGTTTGGCTATTCATTCCTTACAGATTCTTTGTGTGACCGTGAGTGTTGGGCTGCACTTTGCCTTTATTTATGCCGCTGTTCACACTCACCACTCATGGACAAGTTTCTTTGTGTGTGTGTATCTTTGCGTGTGTGAAAGAGACTTTTCCAACAAGCATCTGTGGAGTGGATCAGCGCCCTGTGAAAGGATCCATTGTGACAGTGGGACAATGGCATAATTTCAGGCTGCTGCTCGAGCCCTGGCTGCTCCTGCTTGGCTAAGCAGCAAAGCTTGCATGAGTCCCACTTCTCCTACGATTGACTGGTCCCACCATTGGCAAACTCCACTATCCCTGGCTTGATGGCACCTGTGAGTGGACACTTGCATGCCGAGGGGTAAAAATGAGAGATATGACAGGGTGAGAAAGAGTTAGCCATCCGATAGGCAAGAGTTAAAGATTTAGAGATGGAGGATGTACAGTGAGGCAGACAGTGAATGTGACAGAAGAGAAAAGGGTCACTGGGAGATTGCGAGGGATAGTGTGTGCGTGCTCACATGGTGTAAGAGGGACAGTTGGCTTGAATTTGACCCAGATAAAGACAGAAAACAGATCAGTATGAGCGTGTTGGAGTGCTCTGTGGATGAATGCCGACTGCTTGTGTTACAAATGAAAAAATGAAAACAGAAACTATTCTTCATTTGCAGTTTTTAGTCTGCTTGATTACCCACCACTCATAATCGTTGCACGCCAATTCCCGCTGGGCCGCAGTCCTCTCTGTTGTTTATGGAGTGAGTGATGAAGAGAAGGGAATGATGAAAGCAAATAGGATTTCTTTGAAATCCCCTCCTGAGCCCCAGTTGACGGTTGAACACTAATACTCTGACTGTAGACCGTTAAATTCAAATTCAAATTCAAATTCAAATTTTATTTGTCACGTACACAGTCATACACAGTACGATATGTAGTGAAATGCTTGGACAACTGCTCGTGACCTAAAGAGAACAAAAAAGGAAAAGGCTATGAATAAGATAGGAAATAAATATGAAAAATTAAAAAGGGTAAATTTAACTAGGAAGGAATAAAATATAAATTAAGGTTAAAAATGAAATAACTGTACAACACAAATTAGAATGAAGGGTAAATTTAACTGGGAAGAATAAGATAAAATATATAAATTAAAGTTGAAAATAAAATAACTGTACAACAAAATACACAATATAGAACTATATAAGAATGTATGAAGAAATATAAATAAATATATACACAATAACAGCAGCTGTACAAGTATTAACCGGAAATGAAGAATATAGTGACCAGTGTTGTGCAAAACCAAAGTCCAGAAAGTCCAGTGTGTGTGTAAGAACCATATGTGTGGGTCAGTACTGTGTGGTGGTGTGATTGAGAGACCGTATCGCCTGCGGGAAGAAGCTCCTCCTCAGTCTCTCTGTGTTGGTCTTCAGGGAGCGGAATCGCTTTCCTGACCTCAGCAGAGAGAACAGTCTGTTGTTGGGATGGCTGAGGTCCTTCACGATCTTCCTGGCCTTGGTCCAGCACCGCCTGCTGTAGATTGAGTGCAGGTCAGGGAGCTCGTTAAACAGAAAATAAATCGTTTTTTTACCTCAAGTATATAAAGAGTGATATTACTGTAGTTATACACATGAAACACACACAGACACACACTCCAGCTCCCACCATTCGGGTGAGATGAGATTCCCGCAGAACCCTGTTAAAGAAAAGGCCACTGATTAAACGCAGGCCAAGCTATTGTGTATATTTCACCATATTTCTTCTGTAAACAGACCATCAGTACCTCGCTGCCTTGTCTGCTCTGTGTTCTTTGCCCTATTTAGTAAAAAATTAAGCCAGCAAGGTAAACAGAAGGCTACAAGGCAAACACTGTCTCAGAGTGTTGTGCACAAAAGGTGCAGTAGGAAACTTTAGTTTACCGGTTATCAGTCCAACAGAAAATAATGTCCTTGTTCTTGTGCAGAGATTATCATCTTAAAAAGGTCACACATGTGCTTGTAATCTTTTCTTCCACAGTTTCTCAATTTGTTACAAATGATACCATTTATCTGATGCAGTCAAACTGCAACGTTGTTACTTATGAGTCAGCTATAGTGACACTGGGTATCACATTGAGGGAAAGTTTTGTTCTCCTGTTTTTACATCTAAAGAGCATCCGATGCAATTTCTAAATAGAGTAGGATCTAAGTATGCGCCAGCTGCTTTTTCACGGATCAAACATATCAAACATTTTAATCTGCATTCTGTAAATCGTGGTATAAATTAATACAAAAACATATTTTTCCCACAATCAATTAGAAAGGAAGATTTACTTTCTTTCTAATTGAAAATGAAAGCGCCTGCTGGGGAGAGTACCAAGTCTTTCACAGAAATGAAATGACCTTATCCAAAGCAAATGAAAGCCACAAGACTCATAAAGTCAAGATGTAACAGTACAAAGAGAACTGAAACAGAACTGAAAAACCCTGCATGAATACAGTATTTAATGCAACCAAACCAACCAACTAAAAGACAAACAAAACAGAGCACTGGGGTCATGTAGGACTTTTAACACGCATGCAGCAGAACAGGGTAAGAGTACGCTAAAGGGACATCACTTCAGGAAACATTCAAATGTCAGCTGGGATAGTTTGCAACTCTTCAAGCCACCCTATTCTCAAACTGCTGAATTAAGAAAATTGATGGATGGATGGAAAGTAAGTGGCTTATGAACCTAAAGGACACGAGATCAAGAAAAACTGGTATCCCATGTTGACACGTTGAGTAATTAATTCCCTTGTAAATGTCAGACTCCACTGGCTCCAGCTCACATAATTCTTGTATGGCATCATGTTATTTGACATTTTTTGTTTGCTTTCCTGCTGCCACTTCAGCTGGAGCAGGTTACTCATACTTTGACCGCTGTCTGGATACATTTAGAAGACATTGTTTTGAAGATTTCTGGTAAAAAGCCTAAAAAAACACTTTTTGTAGATGTGTTTCACTCCACCAGCCCCGCCTGTGGCTGAGTACAATAGCATTTACTCCACCCATAATTATGTCGCTCCTATTTACACTTTGCTGCTGCCCATCATTTTTAATGTGCCCTTGCTTCTGTTTTTTCCTGAACATGTACCAGACAAAAGACTATTTTAAAAAAAGCTTAACCAATTACTGCTGGATTTGAATTGTTTGAAAGGGATTTTTCTTGTTACTTTTATAAACTATTTTTGGTTTAATATACAGTAAAGCTCTTTTTTTGTCTGAACTAGAAAGTGGATAATGCCACAGACTGTCTGACCAAGACCACAGCCCTGTGTCAGCTCAGCCCCTGTTTTCATGGAAATTCCCCTCACAAAAACACTATGTAACGGCACTTTTAACAAGCAGGCCTTAAACTGTAAAAGAACCTCAATAAAGCTCCAATACCAAGATTTCCATCCATTCCTGCAAATATCCAGACATAAAATGTCATGGTCCTGGGTCGTTGACCCAGCGTTTTGTGTTTTGTGACTATTTCCCTCTGTTCTAGTTATTCTGTGTCCTCCCCCCTTGTGTCCGGTTCGGGTTCTAGATTTCCTGTTTTACTTTGTAGGTCTGTGTCTCGTTATGCCCATTAAGTTCCAGCTGTGTCCCCTCCTGTGTGCCATTTCCTCATTACCTGGTGTGTGTATTTATAGTTGGTGTCTGCCTGTGCTCCTCGTCGGCTCGTCTGCGTTCATCCATGTATCACTGCGTTCCTCCGTGTAGCTCTGCATTCTATGGTGTTTCGTTCCTGTCTCTGCGTCTCTCTGCCCCGCACCCCTTTTGTATGGTCTCAGGTTTGTCTTTAGTTTCTCCCAGTTTAGGTTTGTAATTGCTCATGTTGAGTTGCCTGTTTTTGCCACCACCACCACCTTGTAAATAAACATCACTCTGTCATCAGTTCGCTGCATCTTGGGTCCTCCTTTTCCTCCACACCACACGGCTCCCTCCGCCAGCCGTGACATAAAAGGCATTGGTACTGAAGGGGGGACACAGGGAAAAACTGGTGTTTTGGAGACTTAGGCTATACAGAACACACCCGAGAGATTTTAATACTCTGAACAAAATGTGTCCGTAGTCTGTGCATGCAAGCAGAGGAGTCTTCTAATGACTTACTCCCTCCTTTTCTCTCTCCCATCCCTATTCCAGTCTCTCTTTCATTGTGTCTGTCAGTTTCCATCCTATTGTGCACTAATGCATATAGTCACAGGGAGACAGTGGGTCTTTGTCCTTTGGTGAGATTGGGAGGGCGAGGCTGCGATGAGGTGGGGTTAAAGAAGGGGGGCTACATGGGGATAATCAGGGGGTGGTAGCAGAAAACAAGGGAGGGGTGTGGCAGGGGAGTTGGGGGGAGGGGGGGGTAAACCAGGGGGATATGAAAGCAGAGAGGGTATTAATGGGACCTTTGGGATATTCCGGCTCATGATGGGAATGCATTTAGCGTGGCAGCTACTGACTGCAGTGTTTTGAAATGTGATTTGGAAAAAGGCTTTTAAATGCAATCACAGCAGTAATGAGCACAAACCTCGTTCAACCTCAGAACCACCTGCTCTTCAAAACAGCCGCAGCACGATCTACAGCAGCCCGAGACGGCCTTGCTCTTCCAACAGCACTGTGTGCATATCCACAAAATCCAGTAGGAAGCAGTAACCGCTTCACATTTTGCACCAACACCATCGCACCAGGTGTTCTGACAAATACCACCGTTAAATAGATCCAGAGCCCCTCTCCACGCTAATCCAGCCTGGTTCAGTAAGTCTGCAGATCCTTTACTTCGCTGTGCTTTATCACTTTGGACCTGCTAATCCTGAAACCCCAAGAGCTCAGCTGTCCCATACATCACCACGCATCACACTAAATCCTCGATTCGGGGGGAAACCGGCTTCCCAGCACCTGTCCCATTCCGATGCTTTACAGCTGAGCTGCTGGCTTCACTTTAAACCAACACTGTAAAATACAACCTGTGGAAAGAAAGAGGCACAGGAGTCAGCAGAATAAGGGGGAAGATTAGATATACAAAGCAAAGAAATGGAAAAAAGAGAGAGCAAAGTAAACAAAAGCAGCATTAAGATGGAAAAGTTTGTTTTTGTCTGAATTTGGCAGCAGAGCTTCTTTCTCCAAATAAATTCACCTAACAGAGCTTGAGGACACATAAACAGACACACAAACATCGGTCTACCTAAATTCTAGAACTAGGATGCCAAGAAACCATGTGACTCCTAAATACTCACAATTTAGACAAGTCGTTTTATTTCTCCGTGCACACAAACACACACACACGTATCGGTGCTGTTGTTTTGAAGCTCAACATGAAGGTTTTTAGACTGGATTATCCTCAGGGGGCCGAGCGATCATTAAAACCTCTCTATACTGATCTGTAAGTGGAGCATCCACAGTGACCCCTGCTACTCACATCTCTGTAAAAAGGGGAAAATACATCCAGTTGAAGGTCTTTGCAGCACTTATGGAACACGTTCTTGCTGTGTAACGCTCCCTGAAAGTAAGAGGCTTGAGTATGATTTTGTTTAATGCATAGTAACAGAGGTTTAGATGAAGGAAAATATGAGCGACATGTAACCACATTTCCAAACAAACAGGAGAGCCTGTTTAAGCTCAAGGTGCCACAGTGCTGCACACAGCCAAGCTGGTCATTTTCTCCCCACTGGGAAGCCAGTGGTCGTTAAAGGGTGTTTCCGTGTTACGTAAGATGGCTTTGCTCTGCTCCAGGGCTAAAATGCTCAGATGATCCACCCTTAATGTGGACAGACATTTTCACACAAAAGTGTGACACGTTCGCCTGTCTGCTCCTTTAAACTGAATCTATAAAGAGGGTGAAGGGATTGTTGTGTCTTTCAGGAACACCAGCAGGAGGAAGGAGAGAGCCGGTTTGCAAATGGAAAAAAAAAGTGCTGGGAAAAAGCAGCGCTTTTGTGATCCTGGCTTAAAACAGTGACCGAGATCAAGAGAAAAGATAGTATTTGTATGAAAAACATAGTTCAGTGTAAAATATATCCAGGAGTCTGCTTATTTTTGCAACTCAGTGCATTAAATGCATCTGGTATTTTTGAGGGTTTGGTTACTATTAAAGCAGCACATCATTGTCAGCTATTTTTTATCATTTATTTATATAGAGAGTATGTCTCCTCTCGTTCTTTCTCCACCCAGCTGATGGGCTCCTTCGTTCTGGCGGTGGGACTGTGGCTCCGTTTCGACCCAGAAACTGTTTCTCTGCTCAGCGGCGATAAGGCACCAGATACCTTCTTCATTGGTGAGCACCACAGCGCACCTTCGCTCATCTTTACAGCCAAGTCTGGCACGTTATAATTGTGTAACAATACGCCGAACCACATCCAGCACAATGCTGTTGATTTAACACATGTGTGGGTTAATTCACCGCAGGTTTTGGTAAAAGCTCTGTAAAACGCTTGTTGTCAACTGAATGTGATGAATTGTGTTTTCGTCACCACTGGGAGTTGTTTTTCTAGTAAAGTCCGGTTTGGGTTTGGGTTTTAAAGAAACGCAGCTGGGAAATCACTTTAAATGGGTCAAGGGAAGGTCTGCTGTTTCTGTTAACAATTAAGCTGAATATTAGGAATAGAAATGGAGAAGTAAGGCAGGAATTGTGCCAGTTGAGTGGCTTGTTTGATAAATGTGCATTAACTTATTAAAGCATCAAATGTTCTCTCACACTTTTTAAATTAGCAAACTTTCATGCTGGCGATGAGTGGGAATAACAGGAAGTGACTGTGGTGCAGTGTGAATACATTAGTGGACTCGCACGGGTGTGCACCACCTTTTAATCGGTCAATCTGCCCAGATGGAAAGAAAGAGGAGGAGGGGAGAAATATATGGACAATTAAAGAGAGTTACATCATGCAAATGGCAAACCTTTGAAGCAAAAATTGGACATAGCATAATAATAAAGTGCTGAATGTTGAAGGGGGGGAGAGGAGTGGATTTACAAGGGTTTTCATGAGCTGAACACATAGTTTGTGTCATACTGAAGATATTTGTGGTTTCTTTTTAGGAAAAGAGATGCTTCTACTCTTGACTCCAGTCCAGCTAAACTGCTTTGGGGGATAACATGGTGTAATGGTAGACTACCTCTGGGAGAAATATTTGCTTACAGAATCCTGTAACACTGTTAAGGCATTTCAACACTTCTGCGAGAGTGCCTGTGAACTGAAGTCAGACGTCCATTGGAATTGACGGAGTGGGTGGCCCCTGTCGGGTCCTCTGAGCGTCTAGTGCTACACATGGGTTTGACAGCGAGCGCTGTACCCACAGCTGAGCACCCTCAACAGTTGCTAGGGCTTGTTTCCATAGCATCAAACCCACACAAAACTTTCTTTTTAGTTGAAAATTATTTTTAAGATGGAAGATAAAATAAGTTGGGACACAGAGGAAAAAAGGAAAATCTGATTTCCAGTATTTTCTTTCTTTCTTTCTTTCCCAAACAACAGTTTTGTTTAGCTTGTGGCACAGTGCGAGCAGCAACATCACTTGTCACCAGATGGAAGAAGTTAAAAGCTAATTAGCCATCCTTAACTGACAGCACATTTAACACCTCCTGCTGTCAAAACTCTTTACAGGCAACTAAAGAAAAACCTGCAGGGTTACTGTATTGCACTTTGAGAAACCAGACCTCTCTGTCTCACTCTGACCTGACCCCATATAACATGAGAGCACCCTGCCTTAAACTACCCTCTGTGGAGCTGTTGCCTCACAACAGACCCCACTTGCATGAGATTACATGGAGCGGATCTGTTGAGTTCCTCCCTACAGACCAGCCCATGATGCACTGTGTGTTTCCTAATGAGACACTGAATGGTTAGCCAAGGGGCATGGCATGAAGCATCCACTCAGACCTCCCTCTAAGTCAGGCTTTTGCTATTAAGGGTATTTACTGAGGACGCCATTAAAGGGCACAACAAGAAGGGCTACTCTTAAAAAGGGATGTGGCCAAGCACCAATTTACACAGCAAACAGTACAATCAGAAATTATAATGCCTCTGTTTGTTTTCCTTGGCACTACGACTAACTCAGATTACAATCCTAGTCCTATGCTGCCCCCTTGTGGTGACTCTGTAACATAACCTAATCACCAAAGGAACAAGATGCGGGGGAAAGCTGAGCGTGTTGACATGAACACAAGAAATCTTTTGTATACCATTCCTGTTCATATTAACAAGAACCTTTTATGTTCCTCCAGGTGTGTACATACTTATTGGTGCCGGCGGTCTGGTGATGCTGGTCGGTTTCTTTGGCTGCTGTGGAGCCGTTAGAGAATCACAGTGCCTGCTGGGTTCAGTGAGTAAAAATGCACACACATCATAAGCAAAACTCCAACTGGAATGCACTTTTGGCATTTTATACTTCCGAGTAGTAAACGCTTAATCCCTTTTTGCAGTTCTTTGCCTGTCTGCTGATCATCTTTGGGTCTGAGGTGGCAGCAGGAGTGTTTGGATTCTTAAACAAAGACAAGGTACGTTCATTGTTTCACTGTTTTTGAAAACTGCAAGCAGTACCAATAGTCCAAATTCACTTTTCTTGTCTTACACAGATAATTGAAGATGTCCAGAACTTCTACGCAAAAACCTACAATGAAAACAGCAACGGCACTTTGATCCTCTCTTACCAGAAAGTGGTACATATAGAAGAAAACAATTATGATCAACTACATATATGAGGAATCATTGCTTTTTTTTAATGCTCCCTATAATAGGCCTTGTCTTCTCATATTTTTCCTCCCATTTTAAGCTGAGCTGTTGTGGAACTATAGAAAACCGATGCCCCGATGCTGAAAAAGACACCCGGGTAAGACCTCGAGCAGCTCTATACAATCAGCAGAAATTAAATTGGTTGATATCAAATGAATGAGTCTGGTGCCTTACAAAACATCTCCTCTGCAGGACTGCGAGACGGGCATCAAAGACTTCTTCAACAGTAAACTCTTCATCGTCGGATACGTGGGCATAGGAATTGCTGGTGTCATGGTGAGCAGGGAGAAGAGAAAAGTCAGGAATGCACATACGTACGTGATGGCGGATAATAAGATGATATGTGTTTGCTGCTCTACAGATCATTGGGATGATTTTCAGCATGGTGCTCTGCTGTGCCATTCGCAACAGCAGGGAGGTCATCTAAGACGGATCCTTGGCCTCTGCTCTGACCTGCTTCTGTATCCAGCCCGTAAAGACTGTACAGCAATTCGTATTAAATGTCATCTCCTGTCTGTCAACCACCTGGGGAGCCAGGAAGTAGAACATGTTCGAAACAATCCCTTTCCACTGCAGTGCTCATCCCCTCCCTTGTGCAATGATCTTTTGGTTTGTTTTGTTGCTTATTTATTTCCAGTCCAAAGCAAACAACCACAGTCGACCTTTCACAGCATTCTGGGAAGACTTTCACATATCAAATGGGAACAGTACAAATTCTATTGCGGAGCAGACAACCTGTCAAATAGCTTTTCCTAATGGCCACAAATTTTGAACCCACATACTATCACAGCAGTGTGAAAGCTTTTTCACACAGCCTTGACGCTGACCCCTGGGCTGTGGGAAACTTAAGCCTGAGAAAGCAATCTGAGGTGAAAGCTGCTGAGTTTGCTTATCTGTGCGCACAGAAACACACACACAGACACGCAAATACAGCTATGTTGTGCTACGTGAGCCCACGATCTTAAAAAAGATTTCTGCATCTCAGAGACCGTTTTGATTGGTTGGATCGGTGTGGAGCGTTACTCATGCGCGCTGTATTTCGATCCGGCAGGCATCCATCGGGATGCCCCATCACAGTGTGAGCGGACACTCCGTGAACCACTCAAACCACACAGGTTACACTAAATGACCAAAATCCAATGATCTTATTAAAGAACTCGTTCATATTTAGGGAAATCCACCTATTTGGTTTATTTTTAGAGTTAAGTGAACAGATTGAGGCCCAGTAAACATACATTACAGCCAGTTAGCTTAACTTAAGACAGTCAACATGTCGTCTCGTAGAAGAAGGAAAAATGTGTTCGCACTTTTTTTGTTACCTTTGGAAGGATTCAGTTTTTTTTCCATGTGTTCAGTATTTACTCTCAAACAATTAAGTTTGGATGTAACTTCCTATTTAACAAATATGAAAGCAGCATTCATCCTGTCATGTGGCTCATGGACAGAAAGTGAGTGTATTTCTCAGAACTCTCATATCTTTGCAGAACTAGGTTACTTTGCATGATAATGTTCATATACGAGCATAATATGTTGTCTAATTTAAGTACTACATTCCCAAGCTGGTGTGTGCTGATGAGTTAGGCAGATCACCAAACTCCAAATTCCTCTATTGAGCAGGAATGAGCATGAAGGCTACCTGAAGAGTTACACAAATGTGCTTTTGCAAATCCAAAAGAATATATATTAACTTCATTTAAAAGCATCTTGTGTGGTCCAATGAAAATAATCTGTTATGTAATAAAGCGTCCCATCAGACACTGTATAGAAGACCCAGACCCAGCGGTCATGTTTACAGGCTAAACTATCCAGTCAGCTGAGAACAGGCACAGGTGGTGGTTAAATGTGCTCATCTAAGCCAGGCCTCTGATGGCTTCTCACTTGCGTCAGTTTTCTCTCGGTGCCTTAAAATTACACCACCCTCAAAAAGAAGCAGTAGAACAGTCTCTATATTTGACTCAGTTCATTAACCTCAGCGTGTAGGAGGGAAGGATAGACGACTCAGCCTGGGTTGTTTCCACCTATCCAGCTTAAATCAGGCCATTGCTTATTCTATAGGACGTTTTCCAGCAGGCAGGACAGTAGGATGTAAATATGTTTCTTTTCTATTGTACATTGTTTGTGCTAAATGTGATAGTTACTATTTAACATGCTGTGTTTAGACAGATGTTGGCAGTAGCTGTACAGTGTAATAGTGGCGAGATTGTTTGTATCCACACAGCTCGAACAGCGTCTGATTGATGTGCCTTTCTTGAAGCTGGTCGGTGAGCTGAACGTAGTGAATAAATGTAGCAACAGCGTGCACGTTTGTAGACTTGGACTGCAGTTAGCTGTCAAATGTATTCGACGAGTAGCAGACGGGGTTCGACTCGCCATTTTATGGCGTGTTTCACAGTGCTGCGTTCAACTCGAGCTCAGCCAAGGAAGCTGACGTGGTGCGAGCAACGACTTTCCTGCCAAATATTTCAAAAGGCTTTTGGTACCAAGGAATCCTGTAACGAGGACTCAAAACAATCATTTTAATGCTGATTAAGTTCCAACAATCAAGCTGCGTCAGACATGCTGGTCAATATTACTATTCTTTGTTTTTTCCATTGCATTGTAATGTGGCACAAGCGATGACAACAAGTGAGACTTGATAACCACTTCAGGGTGCCAGGAGGCAGTGTTTACTCTGAAGACTGAAGCAACACAGGACTATCACCAGACTGTCACTTCAGAGGCACAGTTTACTGCTACCAAAGCCACCAATCTGTTGCTGTCTTCCTCATTTCTATTTGTTAGAGCAAATCTGGAGATGTAACACACTGTGCACCTCAAAAACTCTGTACACAGTCAAGCCTTTCATAGATGATTGTGTGTTAATTTATTTTGATACCATTCCAGGCCTCTCAGGAATATAGGTGTTTGAAGTTTAATAAAGCTTTTTGAAGGTTTTGTAGAGCTTCACGTGTCTGTCCTTCCATTATTGCATCACAGACATTTGCACAAGTGCACACAGGGAGGACATGCTGGTCTTTATTGGCCATTTCCTTTTGGAAAAGTGTTCAGTGGTAGTAGATTTACAATTGTATGTGGATGATTAAAGCAGATACAAGTTTATATATAAACTCTGAAAGCATTGACGTTTCTTTTTGCACATACACAGATTTAAAGTGTGTGAGATTGTTGTTTAATATCTTGGGATCGGTCCACACGTTCACGCAGGATGTCAGTGACACGCTCACGGCACACTTCTAGCAATTTCCATTAATGAAATCCATCTGCAGCATTTTCCTGGATGCGCTCTAAATGTAGCGATATTTTTACCTCACATCATGAGAAGTGCTGACACAGCAAAGCTCCTTTAGAAAATAAAATGCAAATAATTTAGTAGTTTCTAAATGCAGCACTGCACAATTTAGAAGCAATGGTGATCCCCAGGAAAACCAGTGAAATCTCCAGTGATTAAGTAGGTTTCCAGATTTAGTTGCATGAGTTTCATGTCAGAGGTTCACATTTCTGCACTTGATCTGTAAGGACAGCTGGATATTAAGTTAAAGGTATAGTTATGTGTGCAATCCAGCTGGCTCAAGGACTGCCCGGGGTGAAATTACCTCAGCACTGCAGCACGAGCACTTTTACTGCCAAAATCTGAACCACGCTTGTGGTGCATGTGTAAAGGAGCAGGGTAACACCTTTCAGGCCTACATAAAAACAAAATATTAAATCATCTGAAGTTAATTTGCTGCCTGTTTCCCATCAGCGAGTGATTACAGACTATAACATTCAACACTTCAAGCCACACACACTCAACACAAACAACAGAAATAAACGCTGCATTTACAGACATTTATTCAGCATTTATGTATTTACAAAAAACTGCTCTAATTTAGCTCCACTTTGCACAGTTTGAGAAAACTGAAGAAAAACCTGCATATTTACATTGGTAGAACAGTTTAAATGACTTTAACCCATGAAAAGGTCGAGCAGGCAGAGAATCTATCATTACACTGTTTACTGCCTCTGAATGCCTAACATGTCATTGTGTGTGTGCTCCTGCATCTCTGACAGCTAGAAATCAGACAGACAACCACAACAGACTAAGAGAACATGGCTACATGTAGGTCATGTAGCACCTTTTTTCTTCCACGTTTGGTCCCAAATGCCAAATGAATCCATCAATAAAGTCTTTACCATTAAACAACATTTCCTTTACCACAAAAATGTGGTTCTCGAAAGTCAGCTGCAGGTGGCCTTGTTGGGCTTTATTTGCAGAGTTAAAAAACACAAACAAAAAATACACAGAGTTGTGTAGAAGAGACTCACAGTGAGCGCTCAAAACTAAAATTCACTTTAGATCAATCACAGTTGTGTATGTGGTGCGAGAATGGGGAACAGGAGACCTCTTGACCAAACGTTTCTTCTTCATCTTTTCTAAACCATCATCCCTAGCTGACAGAATTTGGGATGAGGTTATGCCCCTTTTTTATTTATCCTCTTAAAACAGGACGGAAGTGAAGTAAAAATGTTCTACCACTATTGTTTTATGCTAATTGGCACAGTTATGTCTCTTCATAACATTAAATACCATCACCTCATAGTTGCCAAGATAGAGCAGTTAGATGGAAAACCAGATTAGGGTTGCAATGAAAGGCAGGTGATGGAGTAAAGCTGAGAAAGCAGTGAATAGTCTGGTGCCCCTGAAGCAGAGCTCTGGGCAGGTGAGGAAAGCTCTCTCTCCCAGAAAGATCCAGTGAAGCACAGACTGGTAAACTTCAACCTCAGTCTCTTAAAAAAAAGAGATCTTCATGCTAAAGTCATATTTTTAGACCATTTTAAAATGAATGGCATATCTATGATCCATTTAGCATTTTACTCGAAACCTCCAACAATAAAGAAGGTACACAAAGAGCTGGATCCATTGCTACACTCGGGGCATAGCTGCTGTAATTTAATAAACCAGCAAAGGTTGGAAACAGCTTTTTTTTTTTTATGCAGAGCAGATGTTGTAGGGTGTGTACCCCAGCAGGAACTCTCCAACACCCACAAAGTACACAACCTGTGCAATGCCAAAGAGCGGGGCTATGACAAGGGCCCGGCAAGTAGCTCCCTTGAGGAAAGCTCCAGGACCCTCTTTTCTCAGGATCTTCCTGCAATTAACAAGACAAGCCCAGAATTAGTCTTTGATTTATGCTATCGAGGCCAAGCCAAGCAGAATGTTTGTTGGTGATGCTGAGAATCCAAAGCTATGATTTAAGCTATGTTCACCTGATACAGTCCACCACGCCACTGTACGTTTCTTCATTAGTTCCTTTTCTGAGTGACTGGAGCCTTGTTTTGACAACTGCATGAGACAGAAAATTATAAATTATGCAAATAATAAAATGATGTTCTTCTTT
Source organism: Copadichromis virginalis (assembly GCF_057382275.1). Taxonomy (NCBI): domain Eukaryota; kingdom Metazoa; phylum Chordata; class Actinopteri; order Cichliformes; family Cichlidae; genus Copadichromis; species Copadichromis virginalis. Next base: position 1,157,066 of record NC_140637.1, on the reverse strand, counting down.
AAAATGTCACTTTACTTCGTAGTGCACCAAATGAGTCTCTCACCATCACAAGGACTGACAGCCACAGCGGCGATGGATCCAGCCAAGCAGCCAGACAAAAAGGACCAATAGAAAGGGACGGATGGGTCGTCAGATGAATGCTGGCCAAGCTGGTGCACATGTGCAAAAAGAGGAAAGTACACAACAGAGAACGGGATGTCCCTGAAAAGATAAAATACAAACATGTTTGGATTGATAGACAGAAAGATGTAAAACTGGTTGATTAAACATGTGATATGGCAATACATTTGCACATCTCACCTCATCAATGTGGCCCCAAGACCCCTGTATAGTCCTGTAACACCCTTGGTCCTCAGCAGCTCTCTGGTGATCTGTATGGCAGAAGTTCGCATGGCTTGAGGCCCAGGGACGGTGTTATAGGAACGGCTAAGAACTGCGCTGGCCCTGCCCATCTTCAGAGTTGTTACAACAGCGGGCATCACTCTCTGCTGGGCAGCTGGCAGAAACAGGAAATCTAAGTATTTTAGAGCTGAAACACCCCCAAACACCAGTTTTGTTTGGGGGTTTTTGCAAATGATTTGCAGATGTAGATGGTTTTACCTATCCTGCCTGCATCCTGCAGCTGGATCTTGAGCATCTCCATGGGTGTGGTGACAATGACCTGGCACATCCCCGCACAGCATCCCGCCAACATCTCCTTGAACACTGTCAACTTACCACTAAGGACCCAAACACGTCGATTAGATAAAAAATAAATAAATAAGAATGACACTGGATGTTAATATGTTCTTAAGTGCTACTCACCCATCTTTGCTCAACATGTGGCGAAAGAAATCATTAGCAGCTAGTTTGATGGCTTTCTCTGGGGTTACCAGGGTTAGATTTACTGCAGCACCTGCAACAACAAACCTGCTTGTGACAAACTTCCTCCTAATGAAGCAAAGGTGCAGACTTGCTGAAACATATTAACTCATCAGTCTGACAGCACATTTTCCAGTGCAGGAAAACAGGAGTATAGAAACTATCCTGACTGTAGGAATGTGCAAAGCAAAACGGAAATGTTTAGCAACAGAACAAAATAGCCTGCCACTAAGCTACTGTGACACAACTGACTGCATTTTTCGCTGCCTTGCACCAAACCATTAATGGGCCAGTTTACTCAGGCTTTGATCCAACACTGAATGTGACTCAGCATCTGTGCGTCTTATTAAATTACCCAGTCTGGTTGTATTGGTTCCACCAATTTCAAATAAGGTCAGGCAATTAAAATGTGTCATAGATCTCTTTGCTTTACATATATCTGCCAATGTAGGTGATGGCAGTTCTTGCAAAACTAGATAAAGGACTTTGGGGCAAACAATCACTTGTAAAAACTGCAAGTATGGGCAAGTATTACCTCTGTACATGCCAAAGTAGCCCTCAGATTTAACTGTCTTCACTAGGCAGTCCATCCTGGTGAGAAACATGAGATTCACAGTGAAGGTTGTTATCATTCAGTGTAGCAGAATGGTGTCATTACAACATAAGTGTCACTGAAACATAATGATGACACAGCAACAAGAACAGGAACTTGCATAGTAGAAACAATAATGTATTCACACGCATTTTTAAGAAGAAGAAGCACTGGATTATGAAGATACAAACTATACTAGTGTTGTCGCAAACTATCAGTGAGTTTTCATTTGCAGGTGCCGGTCTTACATGTTCTTGTAGATTTGCTGCCCACTGCGCTGGTTCTGCAAGCGCGTCTTGGCCAAGTCGATTGGGAACACACAGGTGACTCCTACCATGCCTGCAATCCCTCCATTGATCAGTTTGGCTGGTAGACTGTACAAAGGCAAGTCGCAACAGACAAGGACATAACAATCATTCTTTTTCCCACCATTTCTGCAGTTACACAAAGAAGGGCGTTGACAGGCGAGGCGAGAAAACCTGCTCAAACTAAGCTGAAGTAATATGAAAGCAACTCATTATGCTTCTTGGTGTGTGACCCATACTAGTGTATCTCTTTGTAGAAGCTATAGAAAATAACTTGTTGACAAAGTAAAGCAAACAACTCACATATAACTGTAATAAAGTGCTACACATCGGCACAAGAGCAAAAGACAGGTGGCAAATTCTGTGTTTATTGTATAAAACTATTGGATTGACAAAAAAACAATTAGAACATGCCTCGTTCCTATTATCTCATCTAACTTGGTGCACAGGTCCGTACCTTATCTGTTGTTGCTGGGCCATGGTTCTTGAATTTGGTGAGTGCAGAAGTTGTTTTAGCACAGAGGGAGAGAAGGCTGAGAGTCCCTGAGAGACACTGAGCAAGGCAAGAGCAGAAATAAGCTCAAGGTGATATATATATAGAGGAAAGTCCGGCCCTGCATAGACAAGGATAAATTTGACTCTCCACTCACTGCATTACCAGCCAAGTTAAAATCAGGGTCAGTTACCCACCAACATCAAAGCACAATCCTAATATCCAAATCAAGGCAGGCATACACCCATCTGCAGTGTGTCATTTCAGATGAATCCAGCTCTTGTCTCGAGGCGTCTTGATTGCAAACATACACTCATACAATGGATAAAATCAGAAATTAAAAAACAAACAGCTACTGCGTCTCATAATAACCTGTGATCTGAGTTAGAAAGTTAACTACATCTGCTCTGCCTAATTACAAAAGCTTTACAGTTTTTTGCTTTTTGGTTGTTTTTTTAACCCGTCCTGCAACTTTTTCCCGGGTTGTTAAATTTATTTAGATGTGAAAGACATAGTAAAACATCGGAGCTGTATTCGAAAGAATCGTGGTTACTTACGGAAAAGAGCTGGGACAGCACGCCTTAAAATAAAGACTTTAACGCTGCTTCATATCCACCATCGTCTTGGTTAATAAATTAATGAATGAGTAGAAAAAGGAAGGAGACAAGCTACAGCTAGGTGCGCCTCAGACCTGACTTGGGAACCAATAAAAATTGATTCTCTAAAAACTGGGCGGGACAAACAGACCATGATGCAACATTTATAACCGTTTCTCTCAGACATCAGCCGAGTAATCCTGATATCTCTGATATGGTTCGTGCTGGCTCACAGCAGGAACCCATTTCCTGGAACCATCATTCTTGCTATTGTTAGGTATTGTACTGGGTCTGTTCATGGTCCAGTTTATTATTATCGCCACCCAACCCCCTAAGCTAAGCAGTAACCAAATTAGCCTTTTTTTTTTTATTTAATTTATTTTTTATTTGTTTATTTCAATGTTTTTATTGTAATTTCACACTTTTAGTCATAAAAGACAAAAAAAATCACAACTGTATTGCATGAACAGACTGTTTTATTGCAATATCATAATAAACTAGAGAACAGAACATGAGATGCACTACAATAACATCAACACACACAAACACGTAGTCATTTTCATTAATAGCTGAATCACTTCCGTGCAAGCGCGCTGCTGCTTGTATTGGAGTATTGTGAGATCTCCACAGCAGACTGGTTCTGTTTCTTCACACTGTCAAGTGTCGTGAAGCACTGATCATAAGGGATACGGCTGGTCCGGACGCAACGGTGTGTGCGTGTGTCACAGCGCCTACAGCTGCAGCAGTGGGCTGCGGGATAATACAGCTGTGGGTTGACATCCTTGGGACAACCAGGAATATGGGCAGCCCGGTACACCAAGGAAAGAGGAACACAGCTACGCTGGATCAAGAAAGTCCTCCCAAATCGTCCCCTCAAATTAGTGTCCTGGAAATGAGGAAACAAGGCTGATGACGACAATATTCAATGAGAACGGAACAAGGTGCCATTAAGATTTTTATATGATTAATATGTGAAAAAATCCGCAGAATGTGTTACAGTTTGATATGTCATCATTACCTTCATCACATTTATTGTCTCAAATATTCTCAAAATGTCCATCATACAGTTTGCTTAACCTTTACATCATTGAGTTTCCATGAAAAGTGTAACTGTGTGCAGAAGTTGTCACCTGGGTGTAACAATAGCCACTGCAGATGGTAGTGTTGATGGCCACGCACTGGGTGCAGTCTTGCTTCTCAATCCATAAAGTGTAATTCTTCAGCATACAGGTATACACCGCACCAACCATCAGCACACACAACAGCAAGGATTTCAATGCAAACAGAGGCATGCTAAATCTGTAAACACACACGAATGTACGGACAATTAAAGATACATGCAAGAAAACAGAATAAACAGATGCAATCAGAACGCTATCAATGCAACGTTTGCTTAGTTTCACGCAAACCTAAACTGAAGAGAAAAAAACAAACTGTGACATATGACCTTAGTGATATCTTGGAACTACAGAAGTGTCAGTTCATTGCAGAATCTGTTATGATGAGACGAGTTTGGTTCCCTCCTGTTCCCCTGGAAGTATCTGAAACTATAAAGGATGCCCATCCGCTTTTATGGAAACCTTAATCCACCCTGAGTGCCCCAGTAGACTTTGGTATACATCATTATTCCAATAATCGTGTCAATATCACTGCAGGTTGAAAATGCTGCCACAACATCTGTGCAAACCACAAACAACAAGTTATGCAACTCCAGCCCCGACCCTCAAACGTGTATGGCTGGGCAAAACTGATCCATGTGACTGATTCCACACGTTTTAGGTCGTGAGACGCGAAAGAGTCAAAGAATATTCCTCAAACTCAGTCTCCGTTTAAAAGTGCATTCAAACTTGTGTCAGTAAAACACATTGTAAGCTCCTCATTTAGCAGAGTGAACGCTCACTCGTTGTACTTAATGATGATGATGTTTGAGCAAACAAATCGTTTATAAAATGTGGAACTAGAGAAACAGATTCCTCTGTCTTTATGTTAAAAACAATTAAAGAAAAGTATAAAAGTTCCGAATAGAATCAAATGGAGACAAAATCAGAAATAATCTCATTTTACTTATGAATTCTGCTGTAAGTGTAACTGCTCATATTGGTTTGGCCTGGCTGATGCTGGGTCAGCCCGTGTCCTACAAGTAAGGTAAAAAGGGTATAGCCTCTTTAGCTAAGCCATTAATGCTCCCATAATTCCCATCTGTTCTTAACAGAGGTGGCCATATGCCCTCAGATTTTTCCTCACTAAATGTTGTAAATAAACACGTTCAGCCAACACATGTAGGAGAGGCCTTTAAATCTGCAGGCATTTTAAAGAACTGCACATGTATAAATTTAAAAATTCAAACTTCATTAATTTTATTCAAGACTCAACTTTACACAATAACCGAGATATAAAATTTAAATGAAAAATATGCAATTTTGTGTATAATTCTAAAAATCTGAGAAACCCCCAAATGCAGCTTCTTTTTCTTACAGGTTAAATCTCTCAACAGTAAATGTATTTCTAACTTTGATTAGATTAAGCTTCCATTTTTCTGATGATAAACCATATAAAATCCACCCTGAAATACATTAACTACGCTTTTATTAAATTATTCATCTTATACTCACCATGCAGTCTGACATTAAAACTTCTTTATTCTTGCGACCTGGTCCCTGATGTTGTCACTCTGTTTTCGCTCTACATTTAACATGACGGTCACAGTTATATACTGCAGCCATCAGATAATTACAGCAAACTGGGTCGTGGACAGTTCACCAATTATCTGTGCCGACACACATCCCGCTTTTTTGAGACCAGCGGATTATTATTTGTATGAGGTATGAGAGAAGAGAACAATCAAACTGATTCATATCTCTCTCCAGACATTACTGTGTCAGTTTAATACTACACGGTACATATTCTGATTAGTGAAGATCAGGGTTAACTTACTTAAGTAGCAATATTAATTACATAAATATTTACATTTTTTGACTACTTGCAATAATCCTTCCATAGTATATGGAACTGGCACACAAAGCTACTATTTCATTTAGAAACAAAACAGGTTTGCACACTTTCAAGTAGCACACAGAAAAATCAGAAAGTATGCATGTTAAACAATTTAAAATATTTGATACTTACAGGTTAACCTGTAGGTTACAATGGGAATCTTAAAGATGTTTTGAGATTTAGCAGATGCTGCTGGGCTGGTTTGCTGTTCTGTGCTTAACTGCTGTAGTCAGTCACACAGATAGAAGGATCCAGAACTCATCTTGGAGTAGGCCAACTCAATAGACATCATTTCATTTGCCTCCTGTTCAACCCACTCTGTGAATGTGTTATCACTGTGGCATCATCAGATGATGTTCGAGGTTAAACTCTGTGGCTCTGTGTTTCAAGATCGTGCGGGCAACACTTCGTGTTCCAATAAGGCTAAAAAGTGGGGCAGAAACATGAACTGGTTTTGTTTGGGGGCCAAACTGAAGCTGTGCACCAAGGACAGTAGGACACAATATGATCACGGAGTTGTTTTCTGAAAGTTTAGTTAAGTGGTTACATGTTAAACAAAAAAGCAGTATTAAATAAAGATCCACAGTAAACACTTTACATACAGGTGCATCATCCGTAAAGACACCTAAATTACAATGCCAGTATTTTTCAGCGTTGTGCACTGTGCACCTCAAGTGTTCCACTGAAAAGGCATTATTTTTGTATGATAACTTGCACATGTAAAGCAGTATGTCATAAAAAAACAGGTTCTTGGCACTTCTTGTGTCTCACCAATGTCATATGCACAAACTGCATGTGAATATAGGCCAATGCAAGACCAAACAAGCGTATTAAGAAACATTAACATTCATCATTAACATACATGAGGAAACAGATGCTTTCAGTGTCTAAATCCAGAAGCATTTCCTTTTAACCTTGTGTTTACATTGCCCTCTCTCACAGAGAGATGTGAATATTTTGAATATGAATATTTCCTACAAGCATTTCATGTGAGATGCAGATTTATGATTTGCATTCACAATGTTGTCTTATGCGTGTGCCACAGTCCAGAAAAGTCTACTGTCATCAAGAGGACATAAATGACCCTCCAGTCACATGATCCTTGATGGTTTAATATTTGTGCAAAACGTGGGGGGAGAGTAGTCTGAATTGGGTTGTGGAGATCTGCCCCAACTCATTCATCGAACTCAATCGCCAGCCGCGAGCGCTTCCAAGTCATCAGAGAGATGCATCCACCTGCCAACCGGCTTCTCCTGCTACACCTGCTCTCATTGACCCATGCTTTCTGTTCACTCGCTCACCCGGATTCAGGTGATGCCCTGCAAGGGCAACGATTGGCTCTTCTCTCAGACCTTCCCCAAGGTGATTGGTGGAGTGACAAGCACTCGGCACGTGACCTCTTCAATGAGCTTCCTCCCACGGATTAGCACGCGCTGCACACCAGGTATAACTAGGGTCAAAAAGACGCGTGGAATCCTTATCACGGTTTGTTGCTTTAACGAGTATTTTGGGAGGGTTAGAATTTGAGCTATCCCAGAGGGAAACATAATTCACAAATGTGTTTAGATTGTTTTTAATTTTATTTTAATTAATTTAAATAAAAGAAGGAACTGAACGCCCCGTTGCATTCTGGGCCGTTCAGTACACGCCGTTCACTGCGATTATTGTTATTTCGATCAAGAAGACTTTTTAAAATGTATTTTATAGCGCAGAGGAAAAAAAATATAAGCAGGAAAACTTCAGCTAATGTGTGAGTACAACCTGTTGGTTGCTTTTCGTGTTGTTAGTGACTTTATAGGAAACCTTTGTCAAGATAAGGAATTTAACAAATAACATTTCAGCCCATGCTTTCAGAAGATCTACATCAAAGACTGATGTTTGCTCCATTACGACTACATCGCTGAAATCGGCTACAATAGAAGACGAGCAGCCAAACCCAGACGTGTATATAAAGCTGTGCTTGTATCCAAACACTAGATGGCAGGCAAGCACAGTATCAGACTTGTCTTCTCAGCTGTGAGGAACTCGTGTGTTCCTGCATCTTGTGATTTTATCAGCTTGTTTAACTCTCGCCCACAGGCAGCTGTAAGGTGAAGAGTATAATTCACACAAGCAGAAATGTTTTATGAAGCTCCCAGACCCCAAGGAGATATAATTAACTCAATGCTCAGAGGAACAGGTGTAAAATGAATATGGCCAGATCACAGATGGCATGCAGGGAAATTTGGTTCTGAGCCCACAGAAAAGGTATTTATTGTGTTTTCGTACGAAGGAAATGAGGCTGAGTCGCTGTTAAACGGCATAGCTTTCCTAAACACGTGCACAGAGAAAGCTCCGTAGGCGGCAGTGAACATCCTGCTTCCTCAGTCATATAATAAATGGTCAAGGCAAGGTCCTCTTCACACAGCGAGACAGCCACAAATAAAGAGTGGATGTACATCTTGATGGGGGGGGACAGTCCAGATTTCCAATGAATGAAATCAGAAAATACAGCATCACCAAGGACAACATGTAATAATCTGTTTTCTGGGGCCATAGAAAGGTGCCATAACGCTGATTTTAGAACGATTTGTGTTTTCTGAGAATATCGAACAGCTCAATATGTTCTGTCATCTGAGGCTTTTGCTCCCTACAATCAGCCTATTTTAAGTTGGGTAACAGAGAGATTTTTAGTACTAGGGCCATTTTTGGAAGGAAGAAGAGAAACTACTTTGACCCAAATCATCTCTGGTGTCCTTGAAGACACTTATTAAGAACCTCGGGAATCTGGAGAACACCTCTAGACAGCTCTTCTCCACTTCTCCTCTACTCTCCTTTGTGATCTTCCCTGTCCTAACTTTTATTCCACCTTCCCTTTTTCCCTTTTTAAAGACAATGTTGGATAACACCTCCCACCCACTCCATGACATGTTGGTCAGTCACAGGAGCTCGTTCAGTGAGAGACTGAGATTACCGAAAAGCACCACTGAACGACACAGGAAATCATTCCTGCCTGTGGCCATCTCCCTGTACAACGCATCCACTTAACACACTGTTTGCTGCTACAGCTACACATGTTTCTTTTCCAAATATTTATTTATAAGTGACTTATGTATGTATGTATATATATATGTATATATTGTACTATTCTTAGTTAGCGTATTGTCTGTCTTGTCTTAATGTTGGTTTAAAATGGAGCACTGTAACAAAAAATAATTTCCCCCAGGGATCAATAAAGTATTCTGATTCTGATTCTGATTCTTTTTGTCTGTGTGCACCTTCACTTTCACTCACACAGACCCACAAGGCTCCCACAGGGGCTCAAAATCAATCTCACGGTGCTTAAAATAATCAACCTAGTTGAGGCAGAGGGCTTACCAGTAACATGTACAGTAGCTCACGTCCTCACTCCTTATTTTTACCTCCACCCCACCTCCCTGATTGTGAGTGACTGGCAGCCATCTCAGGATTTATTTTGCTTTCTTTTCATTTTAATATTTACCCAGGCTGCCATCATTTCATTTGGAGTTCAATTTTTTTGTCATATAGTTCATATAAATGATTGTATTGTAAGCTGTACTACATCTCTTGTCGAGTGACAGCTGGGGAAGGCTCTTGCTCCTTACCATCGAGAACTGGATTAGCACTGGTCTGATGACTGGATGGATAGATAGGTGGCTGGATGGGTGAAGTCATGTATGGGCAGGGATTCTTATATTTAGATCTGATTCCACATGAGTACCAATTATTTTCTTTTTCTTTTTTTTTAATCTTGTAATGTCACTGCTGTAATTTTCATCATAATCTAAATAAATATTTTCGTAAAAACGTGCAAATCTACTCTATGTACAGTTGCGGTCAACAGTTTGCATGCACTCATCATGGGCATGAAAGTCGTGGTAATTTGGGGCTTTTAATGATTGATTTTTCTGGAATGACTGTACACAATACATCTTTAATGACTAAAAGAATATTACTTGTGTGCTCAAGTTTGAATTTAGTTTGGATTTTCTCTCTTCCACACGAGGTCAAAAGGATATACACAACCTTAAAACAGTATATTGAGTTTATGCATCCCACTAATATTTTTGGTAACCATCAACAAGCTTCTGTCATAGTCTGTCTGATATTTTTGGGGAAAAGCCTAATGTTACCCTGCTTTATCCGTTGCAAAAGCAGTTTTGATGTATGTTTGACATAAATTTCCTGTTGGGACTCCCAATCATGTCAAACCATCCAGCTGTGGGCTTTCTTTGGCCCATTTGACCATAAAACCATCTCCAGAGGCATTTGTCTCGTCCACGTGGGCAGCTCAAAATTTCAGTTGAGTTTGAGTTGAGCTGAAGCTTCTTTCTTGGTCAACACCGTCTCAATCTGTGACAATGTAAAACTCACCTCACTGTGGACATTGACACTGGTGTTCCAGCAATTTCCATATCATGGCAAACACTGAGGTGTTACTGAACATCCTAACCAACCGCTCATCTTTCAGATCTTGTCAAAGTAGAGATGCATCTAAAAAAAAACTTATACTTAATATACGATTGTTTGGTCAGTCCAACGAGTGCTGTCATGCAAATCCTTTTTATGCTGCAAAGAGAAACTCGCAATTTGCATCACTCAGTATCACTAATGATAATTAAATAGGCTTTAATTATTTTCAAGTTCAAAGGCACTGTAAATCCTTCAGCACCACCACTAAAATAATTACGTGACTGCATGTATGTATTTGAGCCCGTATGTATATATGTTATTATAGCCTCTGTGGATTAGAAATCCTAAATGAATTCAAGATTGTGCACCCAAGTGTTCTTTTTGAAAGTAATTAAAGATAAATGCTGTACAGTCAAAAAAGAACAGATTAAAGAAACTAACGGCCCCAAATGACCAAGACATTCATGCTCATGATGAGTGGGTGTAAACGTCTGACCACAACTGTACGCGCATGTATGAATTTAAGTAATTCACACCATAAATGTGTGGGTGCAAGATGACTCACTTACTGTACACGTGTGTGAAAACCTGCCTATTTACTGAAAAAAGAAGGGCGATAAAGGTTGCCGGCTCCACCTAATTGGTGGCACCTGTCACAGTAAGTTTTGACCCCCAGAGAAATATCATCGATCACCCGGGACAAAAATAGCATCTGGAGCCCAGCTTCCAGCCAACAATGAAACTTTCTCCTCCTCACTCGTTCTGGTAATTAACAAAATCATTCACACAGATGAATCTAGCTGACGATCTTCAAACAATACCCATTCATACCTGTTACAACCTTTAACTAATGAGCTCTCCTTCTGTTTGAGCTGCTACTTTGAGGAAAACATTTGAAAACTGCAGCATGGCCCAGGTCAGATCCCAGAGACACGTTCAGTGAAAAAATCATGCTTTGTTTTCCTTTTTCTTTTCTTGTCTCATATTATTGATTTTTAAAGATATGCAAATTTGTCCCAACACAGTGCTCAAGTCAAGGAGGCAATGCCCGCCCTACATCACAACTCAAATATAGCTACACCAATTAAGGCCAGTTCTTGTATGCTACACTGGGCATGTGGAAGAAATCATTCTCCATTACTGTATTATAATTCTCTTGATGTCTGATTGTGCAGCAAGTCAGTGGATGAAAAAGACGGATAACTTTGGGGAGGAGCAGCACGCTTAATTGGATTCTGCATTATTGTGAACAGGACTGTAGAGATGACAGAAATGCTCCTGATTCAGAATCGTTCATTAGTGGGCAAAATAAATGGATCAGGGTGTTAAGTTTAGCCCTAATTATTCTGTTTATCTTTTTGTTTAGTCCCTTTATCTCCCTTCCTTGCTTCACTACAGCTGTCAGAGTAGGAGTAAAGTAATTGCAACCTGTCTCTGGTCTACACTGGCCATCAGCCCAACATAGAGAGCCAGAGGAGGGCCACAAAAAGAAAAGAAGTGGGAAAAAAAGATGCGTTAACAAATAAACTGAAGGGGGAGGGTGGGGTGAGTAGACAATGTAGAATCTATAACAGCGAGAAATGGAAAATATAAAGGAGAGTGACCAAGTGAACAATGCTGATGAAGATGAGAACGAGCGGAGAGAGGGCCGGCGAGATGAAAGGATGGAGGGTGAGCAGAATGGCAGAGGGAGAAGGGGAGGGTAAGCTTCCGACAAAAGGAAGTGGGAGACAATCCAGTAAGGCACATGGTGTGTGTGTGTGTGTGTGTGTGTGTGTGTGTGTGTGTGTGTGTGTGTGTGTGTGTGTGTGTGTGTGTGTGTGTGTGCGTTGGTTTGTTTGTTTCTCACACATGTTTGAGCACCAACATGGTAAAGGAGTGCAAGCAGTAGCTGGTCACAGCCCCTAATAGCATTATATTACTTGGTGCCAAATCTGAAAGGCTAGATTGCAGGCTGTTAGGGATTTAATTCTAAATTAAGCCTGTAAGGAGAATGTTTGCATGTAAATCCATGTACCAAACCATTACTCTGTGTGTGAACACAACAGCTAGAAACATGAAATTATAGTACTGAGACAACTAAGAGAATGCCGAGCTTGGCTCATAAAGCTGTCAGATGTGCGCACACATATGGATGTGTGCTCAGGTAAGGCTAATAATTACTAAGATGCTAAATGCACATTTTTCAACCTTTCATTCAAGCCTGTGACGTTTATATCAGCTGTTAAGCCTCCAAACTCACACACATGCAAAGATTCACATTGAAAAACGATTGGAGTGCAGCTAAAGCGTGAGGAGTGGAGGAACAAAGGGGAAGCAGAATGTGACAGAGTGAGTGAAGGAAGGCCAGAGCACTGACTCTCCTTCTCCATGGCTGCTGGCCTTGAAGCCTGCTGACTCCGAATGGCACGTTTGGCAAAGGAGTGTTTACTGTGAGTCCTCAGAGCTATGATGCATTTTAATCTAAATATAAGGAAGTATGTTTTATTGTTTGCTTTGATTGCACAATTTGGCTCAGCTCCCTTTTCAAACATGTTTTTGTCCAAAAGTGGCAGATCTTTAAAGTGGGGGTTTGGCTCAGTGTTGATGCACTTATCGAGGTGAAGGTCAGTGCTTATTATTACAAATCCTATGACTCAAAATGATGGTTCGCAATAAAGCATAGTGGTCACATCACACATCTGTACCAACAAGTACAAACCCTACTCCTGTGCCCTCTTAACCATACTATATTTATTAGAATGCACAGCAGTATCATTGAACAGCATCTTTTTGAGCAGACCTGCTTATTTTCTGATCGTATATATTATTTGAACTTGTGGAAAATGTTCACTTATTCATATATCTCAGCAAGAAGCCTACTTAATAGATGGTATACTTGAAAAAAACCACAAGGTCACTCATTTATTCAACAAAATATCAAGCTGTAATTTTATTCTATTGAGCAAACATAATATGAAAGTTGGCATCATAGGCTACAGTGTCCCCTTTAGCAACAATAACTTTATTGAAACATGTGCAAACATACATGGAAATCCAGTATAAAGAGCAAAAAAAGATATTTGAAATTTGAAAGGCAATATCTGACATGACCTCCTTTATTCTTAAACACAGACTGAATTCTCTTAGACAAACTTTCTTGTAATTTCTTGAAGTAGTCTTCAGAAAACGTTCTCCAGGCTTCTTGAAGGATATTCAAAGCTCTTCTTTGGATGTTGGCTGCCTTTTGTTCTGTTGTCTGTCAAGATGATCCCACACTGCTCCAGTGATGTTGAGGTCATGGCTCTGAGGAGGCCAGTCCCCAGAGCTCGTACCTGTGATGGTGACTGATAAGTCTTCTGTGTTTTTCTATCCAGGGAGGATTTCCCTGCAGTGGCAGTGTGTTTGAGGATGCCGTGCTGACAAATGAAGCATTTGGCACTCAGGTGCTTTCCAATAGGTCAAAATGTGACAGTACTTTTCCTTAAACCAAAACCAACAGAAATGCATGGCCCATCACAGAGCCTCCATCATCTTTTACTGACGGCTGTAGACACTCACTGTTGTAGCTCTCCTGACCTCGGTGATTTGAACCAGAAATTAGACATTTGGATGGATGGATTCATCACTCCATAAGAGATATCGCCCCTCTGTTTCAGCCCAGTTCTTGTGTAATTTGGCATAACCCCAACCTTTTCTGCCTGTTTTCCTTCCTTAAGAATGGTTCAAAAGCGACCCTTTCACCATTTGATGAGGCTTCAGTAACAGTGCATGGATCAATGCCCCCCTCAAGAAAACTGCTCTTACCATCACAAAGAATATTACCATATGGCCAGAGGGTGCCTCTCAGCAGCTGCAGGACTGTTTTGACAGGACTAACTGGGATATCTTTGAACATCAGGACTTGGAAATGTTCACAGACGGTGTCCTCTGCTATATAAAACACTGCATAGACACTGTTACAGCAGTCAAACAGATCCGGGCTTATCCCAACCAAAAGCCCTGGATGACCCGGGAGGTCAGGCAGCTGCTGAAGGAGAGGAACATTGCGTTCAGGTCTGGCAACAGGGATTACTACACCACAGCCCGATCCAACCTGAAGAGAGGCATCAGAGAGGCAAAGGGGGACTATAGGAGGAGGATCGAGGACCATTTGAAGAGTAATACCAGCCGGCAGGTGTGGCAAGGCATCCAGCACCTAACCAACTATAAGATCAATCTCGGAGCTGCGGACGGTGACCTGGAGCTGGCAGAGGAGCTGAATATCTTCTTTGCCCGCTTTGAGACCAGGGTACCGGAGGTATTGGAGCCACAGCAGCAACACGCCACCCATAGCAGCACCACCCTCACCCTGGAAGAGCACGAGGTGAGGCGCATGCTGCAGGCTGTTAACCCGAGGAAGGCGGCGGGTCCTGATGGTGTGCCAGGTCGAATATTGAGGGATTGTGCAGGACAGCTGGCTGGGATCTTCACCAGGATTTTCAACAAATCCCTCGCACAGGCGACTGTCCCACTCTGCCTGAAGTCCTCCACCATAGTCCCCTTGCCTAAGAAGCCCCACATCACCGGCCTGAATGACTACAGACCGGTGGCACTCACCCCAGTGGTAATGAAATGCTTTGAGAAGCTGGTCCGCAGACACATCACAGCAGCCCTGCCCCGCAGCCTGGATCCACACCAGTTTGCCTACAGAGCAAACCGGTCCACGGAAGACGCTGTAGCCACAGCACTCCATGCTGCATTAACTCACCTGGAAGAGCATGGTAGCTATGTGCGGATGCTCTTCGTGGATTACTGCTCAGCTTTTAACACCATCCTTCCACACAAACTGGTGGCCAAGCTACAAGACCTGGGGCTTCCATACAGCACCTGCATGTGGATCAATAGCTTCCTCTCGGGCCGTAGACAGAGAGTCAGAGTTGGCCATCACACATCCTCAGCCCTGAGTCTCAGCACTGGCTCACCCCAGGGCTGTGTGCTCAGTCCACTGCTCTACTCTCTCTACACACACGACTGCACTCCTCGCCACCACAGCAACATCTTTGTGAAATTTGCAGATGACACCACAGTGGTGGGGCTCATTACCAAGGGAGACGAGTCTACGTACAGAGACGAGGTGGAGCAGCTGACGTCATGGTGTAAGGCCAATAACCTCCTCCTCAACACTTCAAAAACCAAAGAACTCATAATAGACTTCAGAAGGAAAAAGGCAGAGATCCAACCACTATTCATAAATGGGGACTGTGTAGAAAGGGTGGCAAGCTTCCGCTTCCTGGGAGTCAATATAGAGGAGAACCTTTCCTGGAGTGTGAACACCTCCGAGCTGCTGAAAAAGGCCCAACAGAGACTGTACTTCCTGAGAATTCTCAGGAGGAATAACATCACACAGAGACTGCTGGTGTCCTTCTACAGAGCCACCATTGAGAGTGTTCTAACTTACTGCATATGCATCTGGTACACTAGCTGCACAGGGGCTCAGAGGAAAGCACTCCAAGGGATCATTAACACCGCCCAAAAGATCACTGGCTGCCCTCTCCCCACACTGGAAGTTCTACACAACGCCCACTGTTTTAAAAAGGCCCAAAACATCATAAAAGACACCTCACATCCTGGCCACTCCCTGTTCGAACTGTTGCCCTCAGGCAGACGGTACAGGGCAATCAGAGCAAGGACTAATAGACTCAAACACAGCTGTTATCCAACTGCAATAACACATCTGAATACTACAAAAAAATGTCCATCACGCCACTCTTGTGTTAATCTATGCACGGTCTGAAGCATGTGTGTGGGAATGTATGTGAATGTTTTACTGTTACATCTTATTAGTATTTTAAGTATTCTATCTATTTTATTTATTGAATTTTATTGTTTTATTTTTATTTTGATATTGCTAGGGATGATGCAATGATCGGGGACCATTCTTCATTTCGTTGTTCTCATGACAATGACAATAAAGTTTCTGATTCTGATTCTGATTCTGAACTGAAGATCCAGCTACAGAAAACCAGGAGAACTGTTGCTCAAGGCCACTTTAAAAAATACACAAAGCAAACTGTAAAGAAACGAGAGGTGGCTCAAATATGTTGCACAGCTCTGTATTTTGAGGAAATAATAATCAGTCGTTGACATCACCTGGCTGGCTTCCTGTAGCCACCCCTTGTGCATAAGAGAGCGGCTGAAAGTAGCTTCTACCTCCTGCTTTAAATTCCTTCACTGCATCACTATCATGACTACGGTCATTCTATTACTCCCACCATTTTTCTTTTTGTAAGGTCCAATTCAACTTCAATTTTAAGCCAGTTGTCCTCACATTGTCTTCAAGCACTGTTTGATTTGATGTAGAACTCATAGTTGAGTCAATGACTGCAAGCTGCCCCTGAGGCAGTGAAGAAACCGAGAATCACAAAATTCCCACCACTGTTTTGCAGTTTGTGCAGCTCTTGGCATGATCCTCACTGATGTGACTGTATGCTTACATTTCTCCTGTTCCTTGAGATTTGACTGTATCTCTCTGTGTGTACGTGTGTGTTACACAAACACACCTATACACTCCTTTGTATGTCTGTATCCACAGCAAATGGAAGCGGCAGTAGACTCAAGGTCTCTTGTGAAAGAAAAGACTGCAAACACCTGGACAAAAAAACCAAAAGCATAATGCCACACACTGCATAGGTGTGTGTGTGTGTGTGTGTGTGTGTGTGTGTGTGTGTGTGTGTGTGTGTGTGTGTGTGTGTGTGTGTGTGTGTGTGTGTGAAGGCTGCAGGAACAAAAAAGGAGATATCTGTTGCCTCTGCATCAAGCTCAACTTGCTAACTCTTTCTCCTTCACACACATGCACACACACACACACATGCACACACACACACAGGCACACACACACACAGGCACACACACACACATGCACACACACACACACACACAGGCACACACACACACAGACACACACATGCAGTTCTTTTTTTTCTTTTTCCCCCTCAAACACACACATGCACAAACACACATATACGAGCAGGCAGGCGACCTCACAGACGCATAGAAACCCAGTATTTAGTTCCTGCGTCATTACAGTAGCCATCTGTCAGTATGCAGGCACACATACACGGACTTGGCTCTGTGTATGCATCCACTACTCACTCACACACACATGCACACTAGCCAGAGGAATACACTCACCCCAGGAATATCTCACCCTGGTGACCCTCTGTGCCCCGCACGCCCCGTTGCTTTGATTGATTTTCTATAAAGATTCATATTCTTGGCTCAATCTGAGAGGTGAAAGGCTTTCTTTCCCTAGTTTTCTCATCCATTGTTCTGTTTTTCTCCTTTCCCTTGTCTTTCTCTCCATCCCTACCCACGTGAATCTGTCTGTTTGTTTGAGTCTGCCAAAGGCTGATGTCATTGTCCACCAGCGTACTTCCAGTGCGTGAGATGAAATGAATGTTAGATATAATCCCACGGTTTTAATCCCGGCCACTCCCAATCCGCTGCCTGCACACACCGGACAGCCGGAGAAAAATCTTATGATCAGCACAGTTTTGTTTAACCGTGAAAGCACGCAGTGTTTGGAGAGGAGTGCGGGACACACAGTTGGGCCTCGAGCAGCCTTTAAAAATGATCTCACATTATTCAAAGATGCCCACCTGCTGTGCTCATAGAGAGAGGGAGAGAGAAAGAGAGAGATGAAAGATTATTTATTTCTCATGGGTGGGAGACAGTGAGTGAGCGAGCGAGCGAGTGGGAGGGAGGGCGGCAGTCAGAAGCAAGCAAACTAATTCTCAGACAGTCGTGCCAGAGCAGGAGCTGCAGTTCACCTCGCTGACTCTGTCGGTTTAAAAGCCATTTTAAGTGTTATTCAACCATTAATTTATTCCCAAGTAACAAGTAGGACGATACTTTCCATTTTGGACAGGGGGCTTCAAACACGCGCACCCGCACTTCTTCCGAGCCGCGACAACTCAAGGTAAGGCTTCAAACTTCAAATGACAAACGCGAATTAATTTCATGTCTCCGTATTGTATCCTGCGTGGCTGCTAGGAAGCAGTAATTAAATAAAAGATTAGATAAAAGAGACGCTTTCTTTCCTTTTCTCCTGGCGCGCTGCTTCTTCGGTTACTGCCGACGTGCGCGGTGCAGCCAGCGTGCGTAAAGCAGCTGCAGCGATAATCTCCAAAGTGGCAACCAGCAGGACTCATACAGCGTTACTGGCTTCTTCTCGTCCCATAATGAAAACAGAAGGAACAGATTACATCTAACAAGTAACAACGACTTTTTTAAAGAGTAATAACAAACGACGGTGTTTGTAACTTGCTGCATTAAGTTTTCGTCCTCATGCTACTGAACCTTAAACAGTTCTACAACAAAAGTCTGGAAAATACGCTTAAGGAAAAGTGAGAGCGTTCAAAGCTCTTCGTCAGAGAGGTGTTTTACAAGTGCAGCTCATCCTTTTCACGCTCCCAGCACAGCAGCTGTATTAGTTTTGAGTAAAATTAAGAGACCCCCTTAGAAGAAAAACAACCTAAAACCTTCACATATTCATCCTCACATCCTTTCTCTCTCTCTCTCTGCTAAACCGTATCCAGCTCTAGGTTTACCAGGTTTTTTCTTTTTCTAACCATGCATTTCTACACTTACTAAGTCAGCATTATGAGTTTTATGCTGAATCAAGGCGGCTGATTACGTTTAAAGTGGGCTTTTCAAATAAGTGATTATGCTCAAATGCTTTGAGAGTGACTGCAGAAATCATTTAATGTAGTGGCCAGTCACAGCCTTCACAGAGCACCACTTTTTCATAAAAGGGACAGCAAATGCAAATGTACTGTTTGAATAATTTTATTCAAATATATTGAAACCGATAAAGAGTTTATTAAAGACACAATGGATAGTACATCATATTTAATTTTATTTTTTATGAGGCCACCCCCTGCTGGCCTCATTAACTTCATTAATGTGAGCTCCTGCAGTTTGATAAAGTGGGCTGGCAGAGTGGAGAAAACATGAGAGAAATCCATGTATATGCTGCTACACTACTGCACCCCAGAGAGAGACAGAGTAAAAGAGGTTGCTGAGCTGAGAAAGCAAACACAGTGGCCAAGGAAAAAAATGTGGATGTTTACATATTCATCTCATTTGACTTGTAAGGGTTGCTGTGTATTTCCCAACACAGTTTCTTTTACTCTCTAGATTTAGCGCGCTTTGATTTTATGTAACAAGGCAAAAAATAACGTTTCAAGCATCACATCTCACACAGTTCACACCTGCATGCTGAGCTGTCAGCTTCACAATATGCACTGTCGGTATAGTTATATATATAGTTATAGTTATTTCTTTATTCATTCATCCTTCCAAGCCTTCATTTCACCACCCACTGCTCTTTCATTTGTGGCCACTGTCCCTTAAACCTGTAAATTTTTTAATGCATCTCTTGAGACCTCGTTTAGAGTTTGTAGAGAAAAGCTCCAGCCTAAAGCACAAAAGGCTTTCACATCGCTTGTGAGTTTTGTCATTGTATTGTTCATCGTGAAAAGGCAGCCGTGCTCGGATTTAGCTGGACAAGCCAAAAAGCTGACAAGCCAACACTTCACGTTCCCAACCAAACAAAGGTGGTTTCACTGATACACGGGATGTGTGTAATCAGGTGTATCTGTGTGCATTTACTTTTTTTCGTTGTTGTTTTTTGTCAGTCACCAACCTGCTTTTTTGATAATGGAAGCTGCGGCTCAGGTTGTGCCCTGCATCCAGACAACAGCGAACGCTGCCTTTTAAAAGTCAGGTTTCATTTTGAAGCTTTTCATCCGGCGGACCTGTGACATGCAGTCAGAAATGTTTGCAGAACCAAGGACGACGAGTTGCGTATAAATCAGCTTACTGTAACATAAAAACTGAGATATAACATTTAGTCATGTGCAGTTTATGTGGCACGTAACTGTCGGGGACACAGTTTAAATCTGAGTGCTGACCTGCTTTACCTCCACTGAGCCTTTTTATAATTTGATCACGTTTGTTTGGCTGTGAGCTTCTTTTTTATCTTCAGAATATATGAAAGCGAGTATTTTTATGTTGTTTTTGAAATATTTTAGCATTTCTTCAATGAGAAACTGATTGTTTAAAATTGGTGCACTTTGCTGGTGGGTTATAAACAGTGTTACACAACACATACTGTATGTTTCGCTTCCTCTGCTTTACCTTAAACCAGAAGAAAGGATTGCTTGAAATACCGACACATCAGCCCAAGTATTTCTTTATGAAGCGAAAGGTTAAAGGAAATGTGCAACTAAAAAGGAAAATCCTTAAATATAGAAAAAGTAAATGTTGTTTATTAATAAGGGTGGAGAATGTTGGGGAGAGAGCGCCGCATATCCGGTTTTATCTGCCCCTGCAGGCAATTTTACAGATTTATGATTTCATAGATAGAAAAAAGTTTGACAGCAAATAGTCAAATCAAAAACTTGTTTTTTTTCCTGCACACATGCTACCTATGTTACATAAGCATGAGCTTCAGGATAAACTGCACACACAGCATATGCTTGTGTTTTTTCTCCTTTACTGAGTTTGGTGCCAGAGGTTTCTAATGTCCTGCCATCCTTGCTCATCTTCTGCCATCCTGCTCTCTCATACTCCCATGTCATCTGCTCTCTGAGTCTGCAGCTGAGCCTTCTGTCCCTTGCTGAACTCTAAATGTCTGTCTGTCTAGTTATATATATAGCATTACTAACATATGATAACGTGTCAAAAGTACATATTATAATATATGGCTAATGCAGCAGAATACAGGACTGGAAAATGAACCAGAAAAAAGCTTTTGGCCATTATGGAAAGTTACCTCTGAAAATTTTATAACTTATCCTGGAGTTTTACTGGTCAGCGTGAAGTTCGAGGGCAGGCTGCCTTGATTGACGGGTTTGCAGACACACAGAGTTCTAGGGAGAGAGAGACAGACTCTGTGCAAGGAACAAGTTTTGTTGCACTTGGCTGAACACGGCACAAAATATGTAAAAACAAAGAAAAAGATGTCAATTTGCTAAATATTTTCAATTTAATAAAATATGCAGCACCAAAAAAAACTACTAAAAAAGTGGTCTGTGTAATATAATACAGAAACATGGTATCAGT
Organism: Copadichromis virginalis; assembly: GCF_057382275.1. Classification (NCBI taxonomy): domain Eukaryota; kingdom Metazoa; phylum Chordata; class Actinopteri; order Cichliformes; family Cichlidae; genus Copadichromis; species Copadichromis virginalis. Next base: position 1,135,724 of record NC_140637.1, on the reverse strand, counting down.
AGTGGTAGTAGCAGTTGTATCCAGTAGCCTAGCTTACTTTAGCCCCAAACAGGTCACCAAGCTGGACCTCTCTTCTGCATTTGTCGCCTTTTAGAACAGTTTCAATGGGATTAGCTGACATATGCATATAACATGAACTTCTGTGTAATACAACCTATGCACAATTTTCTTCAGTTATCTAGTTTACTTCATGCTAATTAGCCCGTGCAATGTGCCCATGCTATAGATGTGGTTTGCTAACCAAGCTTGCCAGGTTCAACTAATAACCTAGCACCTCACCTTTTTATCCAGATATGGTAACTTAAGCCAACACTGCAGCTTCAGAATGCCCAATGTCTGATGCCATGGTGCAACCTGATATCACAGCAAAGCATTTAATAGACACACCAGTCCACCATGTCCATTTCACACTTTGCCTCTCCCAAACATGAAATGTACACACGTGCAGAAGAGACGCTTTATTTCAAGCCAACATGAAAATAATCACAGGAAAATGTTTAAACAGACATTATTAACACATTTACATATATGGACATATTAGCCGACTAGCTTATTCATTTCTCACAATTACCATGGACTGTACTTAATATGTTTTTAGCTCACTACCAGCTTCATGGCTTTACAAATATTATCTCTCCTTGCTGGAAATACATCTTCTCCATGTTTTGGAGAGGCAAAGTGTGAAATGGACATGGTGGACCGGTGTTTCTTTTGCCGTGATACTGGGTTGCACGGTGACTGCATATTCTATTCATTCGTTAATGTACAGCTAACGCAGGCGATCCAAATGAAATGCCTGATGTTTCATCAGATGCAGTTCCCCTTGTGAGATTAATATTCTAGTTATTGTGCATGACAATTAATAAACTGATGCTCAAATAGACCAGACCACAAATTTCATCTGAATTTAAGTTCAGTTCATAAAAAGGTATGTAGTATATGCTGTACTAAAGTATATACAGTATTATATGATATAATAGGGCACTGTCTATACTAAAATCACAGATGTCATCTACAACCTGAGATCTGCTGCTGTCAACTGGATTGGATGGCTGAACATTTCTCAGAATATTTGTCCTTAACAGAGAAAGGCTTAATATTAATATTCCAACCTGTTGTTAACAAGTGGTAAGCTCAAGGCTGACAAATAAAGCCATTGTAGAAGTGCCAAAATCAGTTATTTTAATGGCCACTCGAGTGACTCCAATGAGCCACGTCGTTGTAATGCCAAACTTCTGCATGTCCATGCAGCATTTTTACAGCCAGGTGCAAAAAATAGACTCATCTCTATAGTTAATTTCCCCTTTAATAACAACTCTCTGTTGTTAATATTTTCTATAACCTATCCTGTGCAGTACTTAAAATTTGGTTTTGATTGACAGGTGTGCTGACACTGGCAGCTGTAGCTGAGCTGTCACCGCCACTGAACTGGACCTGTCAGCTGTGTTTGTGCTGCTGGCACCCTATGGAGGATTTTTATTTAAAGGAATTATCTCATAAATAATATGGTCTGCTATGAGATAAAGAAAGCTTTTATTTGGACTCCAGTGTCTGTGAGGGAGATTCTAGCATTTTCTTAAAGCGTTTTCACATCTATAGGTTGTTTACTCTGGACCAAATCAGTTAAAGTTTGTAAACTTATAGCTTTTCCCAGTGATTTGGTTTCTTTTCACATAGAGAGGGAGAAGGGTTTGCCACTACGAACCATGTGAGAATGTTGAGTCCGCTCATTGGACAGATGTGTCTGGGTGGGAGCAGCAAACATAAATGCAGGAAAAAGCTGCTGTGGACTACTGGAGAAAATGAAGAATGAAGTTTACTTTACAGCTAGTTGCCAGCCTGTGCACACCTTTGCACATCTATAGTAGACATCCCAGAATACAAAGCATACGTGGCTATGGGATGTTCTTTATCTCAGACTTGCAGCATACACCGTGCAGTTAGTTTGGATCGAGGTCAGATCACATTCACACCATAAACTTAGTAATTCTGGAGTTTATTTGCAGTTGTTTCGGGCCACATCCTAGTGTGCTTACTGTGTTCATATCTGCACAAATGAACCTCAGCAAGGGGGAAAACAAACCACAGTTGTAGAACTTTAATTATCAGCTAGACTATCTCAGCCTGTGTGACACAGTTTATGGATGTTACGTCTGTATCTTATATGTAATCTATGACTGTCAATCGATATGGCTGCTGCAGGTTGGAAAGGGAAGTGCTTGAAGTGGGAAGTGAGAAGCAGCTTCACCCAAACTTGCTGTCCGTCACATTGAATGGCAATGAGATATTTTTCTTGAAATCTGATTCCTTCCTAGCCAATAAAAGGGGGCAGTTATAAACAGCAGAACCGGGAGATGTCATTCTAAAAGAAACAAGCAAACAAACTGCTAACCTGCAAATGGAAGAAGCTGAGGCACTTTCTCTCCTTTCTCTTCTTTCGGCCGCTCCCTTTAGGGCTCACCAGAGCGGCTCATATGCCTCCATCTCGCCCCGGCATCCTCTTCTGTTACACCAACTCTCTGCATTTTCTTCTGTTGTATCCCTTTTTCCTTCCTGCCTGCGAGTGCATTACTCAATATCCTCTGTCCAGTATCTTCTATCCCTCTGTGTATGTCCAAACCATCTCAGCCTTGCCTCTCAAACTTTGTCTCAACCTGAGCTGTCCCTCTGATATTCTCATTTTTAATGCTGTCCTTCATCCTCACTCCCAGTGGAGCTAAGAAACACATTGAATAGTTTTCAGTAGTCTGCTTGATCTTACTTAACTGTAGAAAATAAAAACTAAAGTGCCTGCTGTATAGATTGTCATGCTGCGCATTTGTAAATCAAACCCTGGGAAAAAAAAAAAAGTGGATAAACTGCAGCCAAAATATTTATGCCAAAACCAAATCCTTGGCCCAGCAACGTGTTCGCCAAATCTGAGCCAAATTCCTCTGGAAATATCTAAAATGTAGATTCAGAGATAATAAAAGAGTTTCACCACATTTTACCAATCCAAAACTCCAAGGAAGGAACAGCTGTGTTCCCCACATAAACAGACGCACCTACACACACACATAGATGTGTTTTCCTCTCTGCAGTGGTAAAAAACATCAGAAAAACAGAGAAAACACAACATTTAAAACTCTGACTAAAAGAATCAATAAAATTCTACCAATGCGTCTGATACCTTCTGTCAACCTGTGCCAGCGTAACCCTGCAAAATCCTCACTGACTCATCAGGACAGAACGAGATGGATAAGCTCTCGTAAATGTGACCAATTTACTGCAATGTAAGATGAGCCGTGTTGCGCTGATGAAATTAAGTCCAAGGTTTACGTATAGAGAGGGTCAAACAGAGAAAGTGTATACTTCCTGAAATGTTACACAATAACACTGTAAATATGCTTTCTCATTACTCTGGTGTTTTATGCATGGTGTTGTTTTATGGCTTATATATGACTTCATTTCATTTTAATAAAGTCTATTCATTTTACCCAAGGCGATAGCAACACATCTAATCTACACTGCTTTCTTCTCAGTGTTTCAAAAGTTCGCTAAGAATTACCCTCAGTAAGAAAACACAGCATGTTTGCTGACCTTTCTCAAAGATATCTGACTTTTGCACTAAAATATACCAACTTGAAAAGACAAGCAAGAGACCCTCTCAAGGCTGGATGTTTGCAGGCAGCTTAATCATACAGATAAAAGATGGTTTTTCTTCACTTTGTTGTGGGATACTTAATTAACCAGTATTCAAGGCCTTGTAATATATGGAGAGAAACTATGAATTAGTAATGAGTTATCCAGTCCCCGGTGCTCTCCAGTGTTGGAGGGAAAAGAGAGAGAGGGATTTGAAGCGACAGGGAAAAAGGGGGACATGGAAAGAAAAAGATAGATTAGAGCGAAGGGTAATACAGACAGAATGGAGACAGACAGAGAGAGTACTTCATTAGAGCGGCTTTCATTACAAGATCCTGTGTATATTGTCCTCTGCGTCTTCATCTGTCATTTTTCCATCTCCTCTTCCCCTCATTTTTTTTCTTTTCGCTTTTCCTAATATTTCCTTTCTCAGCTTCTCTTCGATCATCTTTCTCTTCAACCTCAGGCCTGCTCTCACTTTCCTCTGTCTCATATTTTCTCCACTTCTTCATATTTATCTATGTCATTACACTGCTGTGAGAAGAACTGCACCGGCCTTGTGGGACGAAGTGGGGAGACAATGAAACGCGTGTCATTTTCCCTCCACCAAATAGCCCTCTGGAGGCCAAGCAGCAATCTCTAACACACATCATGTGGCCCAATTTTGCCTTATCTGAGCCCACTCACCTGTTCGTCGGGGTTTTACTCGTGCTAGTGAAGACTGAACAGAGCTAAAACCGGGGCCCAACATTTTCTTTGAGTTCAGCAAAAAAAGAGTCAAAACTGGGCTAGAATCTGGGCCAGCAAACAGGCACAGATCAGAAAATGACACAAAGGGTGCAAATGGAAAACAGAAAGTTCCCCACCTCACCGACTGTAGTCCTTCACTGCTGTAAAGATGAGACTATAAAGAAAATCCAGAAGTACCATCAAACTTGCCCATAAGTGTCATTTACTACTTCCTCGTCATCATAAGGAACACTCATTTATTGCTTGCCCTATTTGGGATTCATCACTTGTTCTTCCTTCACCAGCCCTGTCTGCATCACCCCTTATGTAACACCCCAAGCTGTCGTAACGATGGATCCAACAAGCCACTGCATCATCAGGCCTTCAACTGTTGCTCCCCATCTGATCGTAATGATGGCTGCCAGTGCTACTACCCCTCACATCCTGGTAACTGTCCCCCTGAATAGCACTATAGCAGCACAGCACATTTTAATTGAAAACAATTATGTTAGGGACTTTGAACCAGAGGGAACGGTTGGCGTAGAGGGAGACAGATGCAGGCAATTAAGCATACTGGGAAAATAAGGTAAATTTGAAGTGCTGATTTCATTACACCAGAGGGGACACACTGAGTGTCTCCACTTTCTGCACTGTGGCCGAATGCATGGATGCATGTAATGTATAGTGTTTAGTTTCAAGGCAGCTTCAAGAAGAATTACAAATAAAGAAATTAGGAATCGCTTTTGGATCGTTCAGCAGCCGACAGACAACTACGGGCACGGTGGGATGGTGGGGGGCGTTCAGAACTGATCCAGATTTATTGGCTCAGCTGGCCATAAAAGAGGGTTTATCCTCACATTGCATTATGCAAGCCAAAGTCTCTGCTAGCTACAGGTGAAAGATGACTGCTCGGCAGACGCAGATTCTCCCAGTATCTCGCTCCTCCTCCCTCCTCTCTTTTCTCTATATTGCTCTCTCTTAGGATGGATGAGTTTAATACTGAGGTGGTTAGAAACAGAGGCAGATTTCCTCAGTGAAGTTCATTCTTTATATTCTTAATGACTCATGGGATGAAAATCAAGCCTTCTCCTCATCCTCTTGTCACCCAACCATATCTCCTTCCTTTCCTTACCCTTTGGCTTTTACTTTTTCTTGGCTTCCCCTCTTTGTTGTCTGTGCTCCTGCTATGCTCTCTCACTCTGCTCCATTACAGAGGCTCCCCGGTGATTACTTTAATGCATCTAGCCTTCAGTAAGAGACACTCAGATTTTGAAAGGTATTGATGGTAACAGATATGCCTGGCCTTAAAATCTTCTACTCACTTCACATATTCACTCGCTTTAAGCAGGTGCATCTACATGATTTACAATCCAAGCTTGGAAGTATTTTTCTATCCTAGACAGGATGGAAAAATACTTATAGAATTGTTGTTTTTGTAATTATTATGTTGGAAAATCCAGTTTAAAGGTTAGTGTGAAATAGAGCACATTGGTGCTTTGTTTGTGCCAATGATACACAACCGAGCTCATCAAAGAAAATGTCGTTTATATTAATGATACATTGGCAACATCCTGCTTCCAGCTATTTATCTCCACTCTGTCCTTATCCAGAGAGAAAGCACTGTTAGTGCTCTTGTTATGTAAAAAGGAAAAAAAGAGAAAAGTGTATATAGTCTAATGGCTGAATAATTGAACATGTCAGTATGCATGCTGCATAATCCATTCACAAAATTGAAAACCCTCACAAATATTGACAAGTGGTCTCTTGCTTGCCTTTAAAGAGACATGGCACTGAGCGAAGAAACAAGTAGCTGCGGGGGAGCAGGAGATAACTATTGCAGTCTGGCTCATCAAAAACAGCAATAGCAAGAAAAATGGTGAGAAAGCAGCTAAATTGGAGAAAAGCTAGAGCATACTCTGCCTTTGCTCTGACCTGGTTCCAGTTAATCCGCCTACTTTACAAGATGAACATTACCTCCTCACTGTATTTATAGAGCCTGTGTGTGTGTGTGTGTGTGTGTGTGTGTGTGTGTGTGTGTGTGTGTGTGTGTTTAAGCTGTGGGTATGTGAATGTGATTCTTTTGTTCTAGGTGTGTCCATGATTGTAGAGTAAATGAATTCACTCTACATTCATGGAAAGTCTGTTTAATTTTGGGGCAGCAGGTCTGATGGGGAAAAAGACCCACCGTGTAGTCACTGCTTGCTTCCTTAATGCTGAGTTTCTATAGTTGTTAAATACCTCCTCCAACAAATTTCTTTAATTAACAGAATTAAAGTTTCTGTTCAAATGCAATGTGAGAAACTAACACTGGCTGAAGACCCTTCCTGGGCCTTCTTATACAACAGCTTATTTGTTATCCTTTTCTCAGAAAAAGGTAGAACTTGATGGAACAATCGAACTTGATCCTGAAGCAGCCTGACGGTCTTTCCAGTTAGAGCCAAGGAGATGGTTCAGTCAGCACTTGTTCTTTTTTCCTTCTCATCCATGTCACACGTTTGTGTTGCAGATGTCAATAAAGGTGCAGTCATGGTGCTTATATATATAGTTAGCTCTGATGAGGAGGATCAAGGGTATTTGTTTTAAGTGGTAAAATATGGCAATGCATGAGTGCCAGCTAAAGACAGACTTGGTGTATTTCCCAGGAAAAGAAGTCAGTCTGGTATAAGTTCATTTTCTAGCTATAAGCAAGAAAGTACAGGCGAGGAGGAAGAGATCCAGAGTATTCAGGGGTCAGGGCAGCAAGTGCTATTCAATAAACGGAAATAGCACATTCATGTTAGGCTATTATTATGTGTCTTATTCCCATGCAGTACCTCCCTAGAGCAGAATATAGGATTCACCCACCTGTCAAATTCCACTTTAACTTTTAGCTCCCATAATAACCACTGTTAGCCAGAGATGTCGTTGTTTCTGTTAGCTTTAAACAAAAGGATATGTAAAGAGGGAAGGAATACTCTTTGACTTGATGGCTTGATTTCCATCATGTGTATACTTTAAAGGAGATTTGCCCCCCAACACAGCATCTAGTTTTAAAGCCATGACACCTTACATGCCAAACTGAGCCTCAAACTATCAGCTGAATAAAGGTGCTATCACAGTACTAGCGAAAGCCCTCACTGAAAGACAACTCACAAGACTGGATCGTAGTAAAATGATTCAAATACTAGCAGTGTCGTCATCACAGGTAGGCTATTTTCATTCTGTGGTCCAACTGTTTTGCTTGCTGGCGAGTGCCAGGCTGTCACCGTGGCCTTCACGAGGTGTTGTGATTTTATTTTCAGTTTGTTTGTACTGCTGCCTGTAAGAGTGAATTAATGTAATGGTAATCGTTGCCAATTTCAGCAAAATAATACAGTACCTAAGTCTTTATGCCACCACAATGTTTCTGGCTGCGCTACAGCTGGCAAACGAAGTATGACGCTTTCAAAGCTCAGTTTTGGCAACTTAGAGCACTTCGTTTAGATGGATCATGAAATTATTATTGTTCTGAAACAACATAAGTTACAGCTCAGGCTGATGACAATTACATTCATTTTTTTTTGTCCAGAACAAGGCAACAGACCAATTTATTGACTCTACCATGCCAGGAGTTAGATTATTCTTTGAATTCAGCTGTTTTCAGTCCCGTTGCCACATGTGTATGAAATTAAACACCGAGCCACGCAGGCTGCTTTTACAAACATTTTTGTTATAGAATGACTTGCTCTGAAAAGCTCACAGAGTTTGAGTATGGTATTGTAATACGATCCCACTTTTGCAGCCAGTCAGTTTGTGAAATGTCTTTTAGATATTTCGTGATCTGTAAGCGGTAGAATTGGAAATGTTTAGGAACCACAGCAGCTCAGCAAGTGGCAGTTTGTGTAAGGTTGTAGAGCGGGGTTGCCAGCTGCAGTGCTACAAACCTCCTCTGGCATTAACATCAGCACAAAGACTGTGCACAGAGAGCTTGGTAGCTTGGTTTCTCATGGCTAAGCAGCTCCTGTATGTGTGTTTTTGTCCATATAGTGTACATTGCAAGTGTATCTTACTCAAATCCCAAAACAAGACATGTTGCTTTTATAATATTTTATAATCATATATAATATCTTCACAAAAAAAGGATGGCAGTGACCTTGACCTTTGAACACCAAAAATCATTCTGTTCATGTCAATATTTGTGTCCAAAATGCTTTAAGGTATTCCTAAAGAATCCATGAGAAGGACACTTACATTCTGAGAGATGGATGGACTGACACTACACAGCTTTCAGCTGCTGCAATCACAGAGACTTGCCAATAAACCTGATCCGAAAAGCAATTCCTCTGACATATTCGACCAAACACATATATAATTCCCAGTTTCCTAAAGCTGTATGTTGAGACAGGGAACCTCAGTGTGTGAACTGCGGTTGTATTTGCACTTTTGTCTCCCTGAGAAAATAGTGCCAGTGAAAACACAAAGAGCTCATGATTATTTAACTGGAAGTTGTTTTCTTTTCTCCACAAAAACTATCATCTAGCAGCAAATTTCTACATGAAGTTACCTCCAGTAAGCTCAACAGGTATACTGATGCTATAAGGTGTGAGCAGGACCCACTCACTGTTTAAAAATAGAGAAGGCCCTGACAGTCCTACACAAAGCTTCACAGCCGAGACCTCTGTTGAAATGGTCTCCAGCCTTATGACTCTTATCCAAAACTTCAATCACTGCTCCCTTCTCCTCCTCTTCTCTGCTCCTCCTCCCCTTTCTTCCTCTCCTTTCTCTCTCTCGGGGGAGGGGATTTTGCTTCTATAAGTCTTTTATCGCACTGAATATTTCACAAAAGTGTTTTTCTTTTCTCCTCCTTGCACACATACGCACATTCCTGACTTTCTCACGGAAGAGTTCTCACTTTGACTCCCTCACACTTTTCACATCTGTCACCTTCCATGTTTGCCTCCATCCTTCATTCTTCCTTTTTCTTGTCATCTTTATCACAATCGTGTTTTATCCCCCGAATGCTAGTGTAGCACGAATGTTTATTCTTTTTTTCCCTCTAGAGTTGTTTCCTTCTCGCTTCCTTTCGCACTCAATTAACCCTCTTTGCTTCTTCCTCCCTCATTTCAACAAACATCTCCTTCAGGTACTTTATAACATCTTTTCTGACTATTCCAGGAATGCATTTGAATATATGGGCCTTAAAAGGATTTAGCACCTTGTGGTCAATACATTCTTCTGTTTGGCATCTATACCAGCTTCCTGCTTCATTTATTCATAACGTATGCTTACATGGATAAAGCGAATAGTGCATCTGGTTGAGTTAATTCAGTTCTACGGCTGGAAATGAGTTGCAATATGTTTGGCTAAACTTGAATTATTAATTCCCTAGTTCAAAAGAATCCTTTTAAACAGGATTGGCTGCGTACGTCACTGCTACAGGAAACCAGCAGCCAGCTTCATTTGGTCTCCACACCGGTACCATTTTTACTCTGGTAACTTGTACAGCACGTTATGAGCACCTTTGCACTTTGTTGAATGCACTTTAACTAGAACTTTAATTGGCACCGCACTTTAAGCATAGATTTGCACACCTACAACCATTTGCACACAAGAAGTTCAATTATTTATTGGATATGTATTGAGTATTTTAATCATTAGCAGGTAGCCTTTTGTTCCAGGACCTGCACAGCTGCTCCTCATTAAGAAGTGTGGCGGTTCCCTGTGAGGAGAAAAGAATCGTTACCAGGAGCAAATAAGATAAGATAAGATAAGATAAGATAAGATAACCTTTATTAGTCCCACACGTGGGAAATTTGTTTTGTCACAGCAGGAAGTGGACAGTGCAAAAGTTATGAGGCAAAAATTAGAATACAATAAGAATAAATACAGTACACAACTGTACAGAATAGAATAAAATAAAATACTATATACAGTAGAATAAAATAGAATAAAAATATACAATAAGATAAAAATAGAATACGAATGCTATATACAACTGAGTAAAAATACAACGATGCCAGAAAAGATTATTGCACTTAGTGTTATTGCACATGTGTGGATGTGTGTGTTTGTTCAGTTAAAGTCTTTGTTGTGGAGTCTGACAGCAGTGGGGAGGAAAGACCTGCGAAATCTCTCCGTCCCACACCGTGGGTGCCGCAGTCTCCCACTGAAGGAGCTGCTCAGTGCTGTCACAGTCTGCTGCATGGGGTGGGAGATGTTGTCCATCAGGGATGACAGCTTAGCCGCCGTTCTCCTGTCACTCACCACCTCCACTGGGTCCAGAGGGCATCCTAGAACAGAGCTGGCCCTTCGGATCACCCTGTTCAGTCTCTTCCTGTCCCCAGCAGAGATGCTGCCGCCCCAGCAGACCACGCCATAAAAGATAGCAGAAGCCACCACAGAGTCATAGAAGGTCTTCAGGAGTGGGCCCTCCACTCCAAACGACCTGAGTCTCCGCAGCAGGTACAGCCTGCTCTGCCCTTTCCTGTAGAGGGCGTCTGAGTTATGAGTCCAGTCCAGTCTGTTGTTCAGATGAACACCAAGGTACCTGTAGCTGTCCACAGCCTCAATGTCCATACCTTGGATGTTCAGTGGTTGCAGTGGAGAATGCTTGTGCCTGCGGAAGTCTACCACCAGCTCCTTGGTTTTACTGGTGTTGATCTGGAGGTAGTTCAGCTGGCACCAGTCCACAAAGTCTTGGGTCAGACCTCTGTACTCCTTGTCGTCCCCATCAGTGATGAGGCCGACTATTGCAGAGTCATCAGAGAACTTCTGCAGGAAGCACTGGGTGGAGTTGTGGGAGAAGTCTGCAGTGTAGATGGTGAAGAGGAACGGAGCCAGAACCGTTCCCTGTGGGGCCCCAGTACTGCAGACGACCCTGTCCGACACACAGCCCTGAGTCCTCACATACTGTGGTCGGTCGGTGAGGTAGTCCAAAATCCAGGTAGTGAGGTGATGGTCCACTCCAGAGTTCTCCAGCTTGTCCTTTAGAACCGAGGGAAGAATAGTGTTGAAGGCACTGGAGAAATCAAAGAACATGATTCTCACAGTGCTTCCAGCGGTCTCCAGGTGAGCGAGGGAACGATGTAGGAGGTGAATGACGGCATCATCCGCTCCAATGCCAGGCTGGTAGGCAAACTGAAGTGGGTCCAGTGATGAGCTTGTTAGGCGCCGAAGCTGAGCCAGGACCAACCGCTCCAGGGTCTTCATCAGGTGGGATGTCAGAGCCACCGGCCTGTAGCTGTTGAGGTCCTTGGGGCGTGAAGTCTTTGGCACTGGTACAACACAGGAGGTTTTCCAGAGCTGTGGGACTCTTCCCAACCTCAGGCTCAGGTTGAAGAGGTGCTCCATCACCCCACACAGTTGGTCCGCGCAGGACCTGACGACCCTCGAGCTGATGCCATCTGGGCCCGCTGCCTTCTTGCCATTAATCCTCCTCAGTTCCCTCCTAACCTGGGTGGTTGAGAGAGACAGGCTGGAGCCTTGTGTTGAGTGTGTATTGGATGCTGTTGTTGGGGGTGGGGAGGAGTGAGCAGGGTGAATAGAGGAGGTGTGAAGTGTCTGAGGTGTCAGACAGTCTGCTGTTGTCTCTCTGGGGAATATTTATGTGTAAAGAAGTTTCTTGCTGAGATGTGATTACTCACCTGTCTTTTTGGTGTCCTGTCCAGGCTGTTTGACCAAATTAAACCTTTTCAAGGTTGCAGAGAGGCCATGAGTTAAGAGAGTGTGGGGAACGTCTGTACATGGGTTTTTGGTGTTTTTGGTGTAAGGTTAAGAAAAAAAATATGTAATTGTTAATAAATAGTAGTAAAATATATATGTTTATTTAAGAGAGTGCTTGTTGTATATAGATGGTGCAATGTTTGAATTTGGTAAACTCACCTGTGAGTAAATAATGGTTTCGTCCTTTAATAGCTGGCTGCCATTTGTCATTAGACAGAGTGTGGTTTGTGCTGCTGTTGGAAGGCTTGAGCTGTCATTAATAGTCCATGGAGTTGTGTCATATGTGGACAAATAACCCTCTCTTGCCTCAGTTCAATTGGGGCGACCGTGGCTCAGGGGTGTTGGGAAGCGCATCTGTAACCGGAAGGTTGCTGGTTCAATCCCCGGGCTCTCTGTCCTGGTCGATGTGTCCTTGGGCAAGACACTTTACCCTACTGGTGTTGGCCAGTAGGGTACTTACCTCCCTTTGGAAGAAGAACAGAACAGAACCAGGCTCAGGGAGGGGCGGGGCCATCTGCTGTGATTGGTTGGGGTGAGAGAAGGAAGACGGGATAGAAGATGTGCTGTGGAAGAGAGACAGAGGTTAATAACAAGTATGACTCAATGCAGAGAGGTGTACTAACATATAGTGAGTGAGGAAGGTGACTGAAGAAGAAATACTCAGTGCATCATGGGAGTCCCCCACCAGTCTACACCTATTGCAGCATAACTAAGTGAAGGCTGAGGATTCAGGTGACCCTGAATCCTCAGCCTTCATCTACACTGTAAATCTAACCACAAAAGACGGCCTTGTGACAGGTCTGCAGAATTAGTCTATTTTACACCAGTTGTGTCTGTTTGTCTCATCAATTCAGGCCTCATTGTTTTGTGTGCTTTTTCTGTCTTAAAAATAAGAAATTAAAGTTTGTGAATAATTTCAGTAAAGGCTCTTATCCAATACCAGAGTACAATCACTTCTCAAAATTTTCCAAAATTAATTTGGAGGCATCTCAAGTGGATCGCTGTCATTCTGACCACAATAGCCCGCCTCCCATTTCCCTCTCTATCTTTTCTTTCCCATTCATCGTCATCCGCTCCTGATTGTGGTGACAAGCGTACAAGTCAGACATTATGTTGAATACAATGTATATCCAGATTTTCAAATGAAATCCCATTAGAGGATGTGGTTAATATTTCATACAGATGCACAAAGCT